>NC_136497.1:90260469-90310469 GCF_053919585.1 Euprymna scolopes
TGCTGCCAATATTTCATTAGCCAACAATCAGTAGGCAACTACTGAACTTCTCCTACACTCCAATATTTGAATTGATTTACTTTTTCAATTTTTTTCTCTTTTTTTCCTGTACTTTCTTGTACTTCATTAATCCTACTTTATTTATATTATATAATAATTTTTATCAAAACATTATTATAATGCTTTTGTATTTTAAATTTAAGAACAAATTTGGAAGTTTAAAATATTTTCTTCAACTTTCAACAGAAACATATATCTGTAAATTTTTTTAAAAATTCTAAGTTTTTCATTTTTTATATATTTTTCTATTCTTTAAGAATATTTTGTTTTTATCTACATCATAACGGCCTCCTATATAATATTTTTTTCTAATTTTAATATAAAAAATTGTGTTCATTTATAATCTGCAAATATTTAAATCGGTTCGTCTTTTATTATTTACTTTTGCATAA
Source organism: Euprymna scolopes (assembly GCF_053919585.1). NCBI lineage: Eukaryota > Metazoa > Mollusca > Cephalopoda > Sepiida > Sepiolidae > Euprymna > Euprymna scolopes. The sequence continues at coordinate 90,260,922 of NC_136497.1, forward strand.
TGCTGAAATTTTCTCCTCCTCTGACGAGAAGCATTTGCCTTCGAAATGGCATAGTCTTCAGTAGTTCCGCTCTTTATTCGCCTTTCTCTAACCCTTATGTATTTGATAGTGTAATAAAAAAATTTATGTAACGTAAATGTTTATCATTTTAATTTTATATATATATATATATATATATATATATGTGTGTGTGTGTATGTGTGTGTCTGTGTGTATGTGTGTATTTGTGTGTGCGTGTGTGTATGTGTCTGTGGAATTAGAGAGAAAGCAAGCGATATACAGACAGAAGGAGAACAAAAAGACAGACTGAATTGATATATATGTAAAGAAGGAACAAATGAAAAGAAATAAAGACGGGAAAATAGTTCGTATATTTCTCTACCAGCCAGGAAAATCGATAAAACATCGTTTGTTTAAATTTACTTATTGTTTGAGTTGGCTTCTGTCACTGAAGTACATTTTGCACTGAGAATTCGTACTATTCTGTAATGCATCCATTAAATATTTACGTTCAAATACCCAAGGCGAATAGAATTTAACTGATATGCGCAATATAGATGAAAAACGGTCAAAATTGATTATAAAATGGAATTATAAGCAGATGAATCGAAAATTCTGTTTTATCCAGGCATCAATATATATATATATATATATATATATATATATATATATATATATATATATATATATATATATATATATATAAACATACACTTATATATATATACATATACTTATATATATATATATACACACACATATATATATATATACATACATATATATATATATATATAATCAACAACGCACATACACACATATATGTACATTTATACACAAATATATGTGGGTGTGCGGATGTGTCTATGCGTGTGAGTTTGATCTCTTTTGGTTTATTGTATTTTTACATTTTTATGTTCTAGAGAGAGACCCTGTTTCCTATTACTGTCAAAACGATAATAAAGGGTAGGAAAGGCTGAAAAGGAAAGAGAGGAATTGCATTTGATTCGCAAACTATGTTTTATATATATATATATATATATATATATATATATATATATATATATATATATATATATATATATATAGCCACAAGGCCAAATCGAGAAGTAAGTAAGGAAAGGATGATTGATTCGTATCTGAGTTTGGTATATTTGTATTAGCAATACAGTCTTCTTATCTTGATTCAGTAGCTGACTATTTTTAGTGATAAAGAATGAACGAGGTCATGTGCATGTGAAAGGCAAGAAGCATCATTTTTTTAATAAAAGAAGTAAAAATCTTCAGAAAATAAATTAAAATAGAAGAAAAGAAAAATATGATATATACTTTATGTATGTGTGTGTGTATTTCTCTCGGTTCATATCGGTGTTAGTGCATTACGAACCACAATGGGACTGATAAGATTTGATACCCGCATAACGAAATCTATTCAGACAATATCAGAATAACCATAGGGAAAGAAATAGCGAGATGAAACGATTAGAAACAAAGAATGAATGAAAGAAAATGAAGATAGAGAAAACGAAATAGTTATATCTATAAAAGGCTAGATCATTGTCTGTCTGTCTATATATTTTCGAATCCTATCTTTCCGGAAACTAAAAATCGCAGAGTGGCGCGAAGATTGGATTTTTTATGGGCCGTTTCATGGGTCTTTAGCCAGTTAAAGTAGGATTTGAATGGGTCAAAAAGGGGTATAAATTAAAAAAAAAACACCATTATATATTGTGTACATACATATTAGTTTATTTTTTAGATTTTAATATTTAACCATTCCTGTACGTGTCACATTAGAACAGTGGTAACATCATCAACTTTGGGTGCTATAGTTTTGCTTTCGGTTTCGATTCTAGCTGATGGCACGCAAACACGTTTTTTTTTACTTTTGAAATCACTGCTCTGTAATCATACATACGAAATCTGGACAAATTAAACTATCATATTTAATAGTATTTTGCGACCAGGTAAAGCCGGACGCCTCCCCCCACCATTAGTAAACATATAAAAAAACACACAGTATTGATTTATGAATGGATTAATACACTAAAAGAAGAAATAACTAAAAGGAATGACTGCAGGAGAAATAAAAAAAATAGCGCATGAAAATGAAAAGGTGAAATGAAACAAATGGCTTAAATCAGTAAAAAAAAGCTATGTAATTAATTATTAATTAATTAATAATTAACTCGTAGAGGATTTACGTTAATAACAATAAAACGGGGAACTGGAAAGCTTAAATTGTAGAAGGCAAGAAAAAATGACACGACAAAACAAAAAAAAACTCGATTACATAGGGTAAAAATAAGATAAATGTGATATCAAGAAACGAGCTAAAAATATCGAATAATCCGAAGTCCAGATAAGAATGGATTTAAAAACAAATCAATCAAAGATTGTATGAATGGAGGAACGGAAGAAATATTCATTGAGTAAGTAATACAATTTGAACAATTACTATATGAATTAAATGTATATCGAATAAACAAAAATGCAATAAGAACATGATATAAAATATAATAACATGTACGGTATGTTGTTATATAGTTTTAAACAACACCACTTTTATAAAAAATTAAAAAGTTACAGAAAATCAGAAATATTCTTTTTTTTTCTTATTTATTTTATATTGCTTAGTCTTAAGAGATCAAGCGCTTCCTCCCGGAGCTAACACTTGATTCTGTTATGATTTAACTTTATATCTGATGGCTCTTTTAACAATAGACACTCTTTGCTTTTTGGATGCTATTTGTATTTCCTTGGCCCTACAGGAGTTGATTCTAAGTATTTCCGAAGATTCTTTTAATTAGACTAGTTGCTCCTTTCATACCCGGTATAACGTTTATTTCTCTTAGGGACCATGTCGTTTTTAGATGATTTTTAGGTCCTGATATTTTGTTATCTTTTTTCGTTCAGTTCTATTAAGACCAATCCATTTTTAACTGTGACATCGATAATGAGTGCAGTTCTTTCGGGCTTTTTTCCATATTACAATGTCTGGCCTGATGGCTTTGTCTTTTATGTATCTACCTGCCTGTATGTCTTTGTCATACAACACGCTCACTTATTGGTGCTGGTTTATATTCCCAGATATTTAACGGTATTTGCAGATCTTCCAGTATAGGTATCTACACACTTTGTTATAGCGAGCAGTGTAATAGCCATCGGCAAGTAGGATCTGGATCCATACATTAGGTGGCTTGGACGTTCAACAGCTGAGTGGCAGAATCTGCATTGGTCAGTGTTTTTTTTTGTTTTGTTTTCGTAGACCAGCCATTTTCTTAAATCCATTTGTGAATAAGCCCTAATCTTGTTCAGCTATATTTAATCGTTCTTCATCGAACGGAAATTTGTCACTCTTAAGCCATTCTAGTGAAAACTCTTTATCGATGTAGCTCTAACTCGGTTCTCTCATGAACTTGCCTGCTCTCTGATCTTGTTCGCATTCTTCTAGTCTTGTCTTCAACTCTCTTTTAGTATACTACTCTCTCTTCTTTCGAGCGACCAGTGTTGGTGGGTTTTTCTATTCTTCTACTGTGTTATCCAGTGTGTTATCACTAAAATGTTCGCCGTTTAAAAGTTGAGGTCTGCTGAGGCAGAAATTCCGTATGATGTTCGTCCATAAGTTTTATTTGGGGGTCAGAACATTTGATATATTGGCCTATGCTTACCATTGAAGCTCGGGATACATGATAAATTTTAGTAAGGCCCAAACCACCTTCGCTTCGTATTAAATACAGTCTGTCCACGCACTGATGTTTGTACATGATTTTATGCAGGAGCAGTGTTGGCCGATGTTTTACGTCTAGGCTATTGGTACAGTTCTGGAACGAATTAATGATGACAAATGCATGAGAAACAACGGGTTATTGCCAGTCAGTGTAAAATTGAATATTAACCCTTTTACAATCACATAAATCATGGCATTCATTGGTTCTCTTAAGGTCACCGGTAATAGGCCGAAGCTGTCCTGATAATTACTAGATAAATAACCATGTAGGGATACTAGGCGCTGTAAGTGGAACCTTTGATCATATCCTTCTACAAAAAAAACTGCAAACATGAATGTGGTCATTACAACTCGTATGGATATACATGGGGATGGGGGCATCTTGTGAATTTACTATAACCTAGAAACTTCATCCTTACAAGAAAATCGACTCAATCTGCCAAATTAGACTTCCGTACCATATACCAAGTAGATTACTCGGTAAAGCCGAACTCATTACGTTACTAAAAAAGATATGCATTAAATTCTAAACATCTGGTTTGGGTCGTAGTCTTTATATTTTTGTTCTGCTCCGTTAATATCAATTATTAAAGTATTGTTTCGTCATTGAATTAGAAACTAAGCCACATTAGTATGAAACTATTAGTGATTTCTTCGTTCGTGTTAAAGTAATATTATTTTACTTTCTGTTTATCAATTAGTGAACATAAGCAGAGCACACTATACTATTTTAATATTCGACAGTGAGCGAGGTCTATTCATGCTGTCCAAGCTCGCATAAAAAACTTCGAAACGATTATTATATTAATCGCATTTTAGTTGCTATGAAGACGTCTCAGCAGAAAGATTAGGCCTATTACGTGGTTATTGTATTCTAGATCCACAGTGCCCGTCTCATTGACAGATAACAGCTATGGTGTTTATAAGTGTAGAATCGTCTACTCGGCGCTGTAGCGATCAAAGGTTTACATTGTATAGCTGTCGTCGTTCGCTACTGTCGCCTGCTGTCCATGGGCCAAATGCTTGACTTAGCGACCTTCACAAAGGATGAGCTGAATAGGCTACTTTCAAAGAGTCACAGCATTGCGGATGACTTCAGACCGTGCACGATAATTTTTTCGACGGAGATAGATATTCTCAGCCAGTTTTGAGACCAACAGCGAAGATCCTAAACCTGTTGACTGGAGGAAGGTTTTCCGTCAGGTTTGATGGTTTTCGGATGGCCTCCCTGGTGTCTTCACAAACTTTGGAATGGTCTAGAACTATTACTTCGTGTACAAACTCGTCAGTCTTATGTCGCGTAGCGGAGCTTAACTAACGAAGTCGTCTATATAAAAGAGCTTGATTAATATTGAGAGCAGTTCAATAGATGAGAGATCGTCGTCTGCTATTATTCCGACAATGATGAAATTGATAGGTATATTTTTTACTGGAAGTCATCAGCCAAGAGAGTTGCTTAACCAGGTTTTGTCGGTCAGTCGACACCTTCACTCTTGTTTCCAAGCAGCTATTAGGAGACACTTTTGAGACGTTTGAGTGCTAAGTCTTACAAAATGTCAAACGTTACATCAGATAGATATTATCGAGTATTTTTTGTGGGGGGGGCGGCTTTAAAATTTAAGAAAATAAAATAAAGCGCACGCTCACCCTTGTCAAATTTTATGTTATTTTTTTTTAAATTAATTCATTACATTTTTCATTTATTCCACTATTTTTAAGAAATAAATTAGTACTTAATGAATTATTTAACTCGATAAATTGCGATTATACATACCTAAACAAAGCATCAGAAAATCCGATGCATAAGTAGTATACAGTTTTAGACGGTTATTTCATTGTAAGTACATGGTGAAACATAAAAAAATATCGGGTTAAATTAAACGACACTACAACTTTATTTTAAAACTCTTATTGAAAAAAATAATTCAGATAACTACTTTATGTACTGAAGCTTACATCTACATCAATATAGCCGCCTTCAGCCTACATCATACTGGTCTGGAACTGATTTTTCAACAGCGCTGACGGGAGCTTGGCGAATACTCGACGGGTGGCGGCGATGGGACTGGTTTTGGTTTGTTTCTGAGGGGTTAAGATGGTGATATTCTCGACATATGACCAAACGAGGTAGTCCAGTGGGTTCATATCGAGGGAGGGGGGCAGTGAGAGAAAGGTACAAAGTCGTAGCATTCCTTCTGAAGACAAGTCTTGCTCCCTTTGGACTTGGGGGCTGGCGCCGAGTCTTGCTGCCACACCCAGCGTCTGCCAGCGGACACTTGCTTGCACCAAGGGATCACCACACTCTTCAGCACATCCAGATACACTTTGGTGTTGACTTTCATGCTGACTTCGAAGATGTGAGGTGGCATGATGTGGCCCTCACTTAAACTTACACTAAAAACCAATACCGTGAGCAGAAACACGCCCCTCTTAATCTGGAAGTCCTGCAATGATTTTGCAGGGTTCTGGTAATGGTCCGGTTGTCATAACTATAATTTGTAGAGAGCATGAGTTGTACAGCGGCACATCTCCAATCTCGATCGTTGAACATTATGTCACTTTCAGACATGATAGAAATCGCTTATCGCTCTTGAGATGTGTGCATAGTAAGCCAACTATAGGGTGGTCTCCATTAAAAGAAGAAAACCAGTTTTCATTTAAAAAAAAAAAGAATGGAATCATATCGTCATTTATAGAGCGACACTTTTATCGTTCCAACATATATAAATAAATTATGCACTTTCTCATTAGTCATGTTATGTTGACAGAAAGATATTTTGTCTCCCGTTGCTTATTCCCCTGTTATTCTTGAGTTCACTATATTTATTAGTATATACATATTTATAAGTGTACTAACTACAAGACAGTTTTGATTAGAAGTCTTCAACTTATACCTCAATTAAAATGCTTGCTAGATATGTGTAAAAAAAAGGCGAGACAAATAATGTTTTGTGTGTAGGTGTCATGACACTAAAATTCTTAGCGACCTTTATAAGAACTGCACAAGAAATATTCTTAACTAGCAGGTCCCGTTAACTGGCGTTGCTCGGTGGTAGCATGACCCTCCCCTCGCGTAAAAATGTCAAATACAGCTGTTATTTTTGTTGTTGGGCAAATATTAAATTACTAAGATCTATACTGCCAAAATAGCCTTATCTGTTTGTTTATTTTTTAATAAGTGTAGTAATAATGTGTACCTTGTACGCTTGCCACAGCTTTACTCCCCCCTTTATATAACACTATGTAACTGCAATTTAATATTATCATTTTAATTTTTTTACCATTTAAAAGAAAAAGGTTTTAATAAACTACTAATAATTTTTATAAATTTTATACAGCACACAAAAATAATGTAAATGCGAGACAACGATCGTTCCTATGTAGTGATGTTTGTAAAGCCGTAGACATACCCATGTTTAAGAAATCTCGAAAAAAAAATCGAATAATAGTCGTATTTTCCTGTAATTTTTTTATATATATTCATTATTAAGAAACTTGCTTCGTAGTTTATCTGGACTTCTCATACGCATATATTGGTAGATTGTATCGCGCTCTGCCATCATATGCATTTTGGTACCGCGCTATTTGTACATAGTGTTTTTAGCTTAAATTTACGTTTCACGTAAATTTTTCTAATGATCACTATACACCCTCCCCTCCCGAAAGTTAAAATGCAAATAAAAACAATAGTATTTCAACACTGTACCAAAAATGCATAAGTACCCAAAATTGTACTTTGTATTGTTCAACCCTTTTAATATTTAAAGAAAAAAACATGTACTCATTGTTAAAATTCGGTATTTCTGCTGTTTGAAGTCGAGGTTTTTCATGATTCTTGGTGGGCAAAGAAGAAAAAAGTACAGGGAAGATTTAAAAAGGAAAAATACAAGAATGTGCGGCGTATCATTGTGCCAACGCATAATAAAAAAACACAACCTTCCCATGTTAAGAACGGCTATCGGAATGAACGCTCCCAAACTTTGAAAACCGGTCTTTCCACAAGGAGGTTGGGGTGCTTATTTCGAAAGCCGTTCTTAACATGCGGCGGTTGGGTATGCAAATACTACGCTTTGGCAGGTTGTAAGAAAAATACACAAATAACTTATCATACACAAACAAAACCAAAATAATTCACTACACCGCATGTGCAATAATACCATGATTAAATTGTCTCATGTAAAATTAGTGAAACATTTTTAATAAAAAGAAAACACAGCATACAAAAATAATGTAAATGCGAGACAACAATCGTTTCTATGCAATGATGTTTGTGAAGCAAACAAAAGGAAACGATAGTTTTATCTCGTGGGCCCGTAGTAATAATTTAGTAAAAGCGAATTACTATATCGTTATATCTCTTAAGAAAATAAAATATAATTATGAATTATTTTTTATGAGTGTCTGCCACTGTAACTGAAGTAAATAGATTAAGAAATGTAAAATAAATAAATAAACGTAAGAAAACTGGTAGAAATAAGTAATAAGCCATTTTAGTTTTCGAAAGGGCCTTACTGAATAAACAACCCCAACCTCGAAAGCCGGTTCTAACACATGGAGGTGATGGTGTTTATTTCGAAAGCCGTTCTAAACATGTCAAAGTTGGATGTGTTTATAGTACGCTTGGGCAGGTCGTAAGAAAAATACCCAAATAATTTTACATACACAACCAAAACAAAAAGAAAACAAAAAAAATCTTAACCCCACATATGCAATAATAACGTTATTATGTTATACACATGTAAAATAACGTTATTAAATTATACACATGTAAAATTACCGAAACATTTTCATAAAAGTCAAAATAAAAGGAAACGATGGTTTTATCTCCTGTGTCCGTAATAATAATTTAGTAAAAGCTAATTACTATATCCTTATATCTCTTACGAAAATAAAATATAATTATGAATTCTTATTTTTTATGAGAGTCTGTCACTGTACCTATTTACAATGTCTCCACACCAGGGTCGTTTTTTAACGTGGAGAAAAGATAAAAAAAATTAAAGATTATCTCAGTTGTGAAGGAGTTCTCCTCCACTGAAAGAGAACAAGAAATTGAAGTGTGGCATCTGAAGAACATATACTACACTTTTATCGTGGCCAAAAGGGCAAGAGCTAAGAAAGTCTGACTTGAGTGGCTGTCACTGTAACTAAAGTAAATAAATTACGAACTGTGAAATAATAAATAAATAAATAAATGAAATAATAAAAAAACTCGTACAAAGAAGTAATAAGACATTTTTTTCGAATGGAAGGGATTTGTAAATAAAAGTATTTTTCTACCAAAGTATGAATAAATAATAACGCGTTAATTCTTGTTTTGCACGTCAGCACGCTAAAAAGTACCGTACGCGCCAAATTTCATCCGTCATAAAAACAACTTTATAAAGGAAAAAAAAACAACTTATTTTCACATTTTTTTATCTAGTGCAGAAACTATATAATATATATGAAAAACCACCTTTATTATGTTTTACTTGTAACAACGGAACTGAAGGTAATGTTACTGAATGTAAAATTAAAATACTACATTCATAGCGAATAAAAACATATGTAAAAAATTGTATTATGTAAAAACAATCCAAATTATGTAATAGGGATGAAGTTGGTTATTTTTTTTTATTTTACGTAACTTCATCCTCGTAGCATAAGATATGTATTAATGACGTGGAAACGATGTTTTCAAAAACGAATATAAGAAAACACTGTGTAAACAATGAAGCCTCTTCCCGATACGATACGAAAAAGGGTTGTGAAGTAAGTTATAACGAATGATTGCGCCCAAACCATACTTTAAAACGGTCTGCTTCTGTCTGCCTTTCTTACTCCTACTCTCTGTAGCTCTGTATCTCTAACTTCCCCTCCCTCCGAGTGAATATAAGCAGAGGTTTTGTCGCGTAAGTTGTCATGAAGTATCAGCAATGATTTATGTTTTGGGACTGTAATATTTTCACAAATAAAAAGAAAAAGTTCATAGTTTCTAAGCTTAATAATGCCGCCAATAATAAACAAAACGTAAGACTTATGTGTACGTACCGAAAATGGCGGCGTGTTTTATAGTTGATAAATGTTCGTTTATTTGATGGAATAATCGAATGCTGACATTGTAGAATTAATACTTCCCATCCAATCAGCTGCGTCAGATATTTCAATGTGAGAAATCTTTAATTGTGCCGGTTGTAAGTGGTAAGAATATGCATATGTGTTGGAAATCTGTAGACAGTTAATGTCGGTCAACACTCAGGAAAAGTAGCAAAATGTATAACAGAACGCGGTGTAGAATGGTGTCGTAAGAGTAGACGGTAAAGCGAGAATGCAATTTTAGCTACTTTCTCTTTACTTTAGAACGATGATAGTCATGGTGCACCTTGGACTAAATGTAATTTTTTAATATAACGAAATAATGGGCACGTAATGAATAATGACGTAAACATATTAATTTTTATGTGCCATCCGTTGTCGTCAACCTAAGGGAGTTTCGTCTAGAACAGAAAATTGACTATCCTTTATTATATACAAGATAATAGGTCATTTTTTGCTCTGTATTAATTTATGTTTCTGCGCTGGTTATAATAGCCTGGTAACCTATGCGAAATGAACCCTAATCACGTTGGAACAACTTTCCTCATAGCAGGGCATTTCTAAAAATTAATATTCAAAGGTATCTACGTCGTATGTATACTCCAGTAAGGGCAGATGGCGTATTAGAAGTTGTTATTGTTTTTGCGGGCAAGCGACGCCATAATTGGAAATAGAGGGCGTACTATTCGCACATGCTCACCAATCTGATATTCACAAAGTTCAACGAAACGACTAGTATTAAACTAAATTGTATATATCTTTGCGAGCTCAACTCATATGAAAGACAATTCGCTCTTTTCTTAAGGGTTAAAATATTTTGATCACACATTGAAGCTAAAAGGATACACTCATCAGAAAGGTTAAGGATTGTTGTAAAGTAATTCAGAAAGAATGCTGAATTAAGTATTTTACGGTTTATTTAAGGATTAAGAGTATCTGTTATGTAAAGTACGGCTATTTTTTGTAGTTGTATACAATTTTGTATATTAAGAAATAAATCTCTATATTTGTACATGACACACCCATAAAACTACTTTATTAAAATGTAGATATTGTTTATATAATTAGGATGTCGAAACATCCAAAGGATATTGAACATAAATGTGTTTCGGATGTCCATTTAAAGTGATCGCTTTACTTGAAGAAGTGACCTAAATATTGATTTGAATGCATACAACTATACCGCTGTTAGCTGCACCAAACATATGTCCGGTTGAAGAAAGCAATATCTTGGTACGCTATTTTAGGATAAGGATTTTTTTTCAGGGATTGATTCATCTTATTTGTAACAGCCTTGGCAAACGCCGATGGACCCCTGGTCTATGAACTCTAAAAATGGGATAGATGTCGAAAATTGAGACTTGTCGATGTAATACTGTAATACATAGGTAAACAGCATATATTAGGATGTTGCATACGTTCCGGCCGTTTTTCTTTTTAAGAAAACCAAAGATCTTTTACAGCAAATGTATATTCATGTGGGAATCAAGCTCCAAGTTTTTGTATGACTACCCTCGACTGAATGGGGCGTGAAATCGTCGCAAAATCACACATTATCTTTTAACCTAATTCTCTACATGTCTGATGACTATCATCCTTCAAAAAAACCCTGATTTAGTCTTCGTATAATTTGTTTGGTCCTCCGGAACGTCAGTGAGGTCAAAATTACCGTGTTTGAATCTGGCAGACCAATCTCGAACAGTTCTTTTAGTTATAGCGTGTTCTTCATATCCGGCAAAATATCTTTGTTCATCGCTTTTTGATGTCGATTAAAGTCGTAAAGAAGAAAGTGTCAACATGTTATTTTTATCTACTTGACAATCCGTTTGACGGTTCGAAAAAAAAACGAGAAAATATTATAGGAGCAACAAGCAATGACTATTATTTTGTAGAAGAGTATACGTTCTTTCTAATGATATATTGATATATAACACTTATCCAAATATGGAAATATTTTTTGGGAATTTTTTTTATGAAAGCCGGGAACTTATGCAATAACCTGATATATATATATATATATATATATATATATATATATATATATTAGGATTATTAATCTATATATATGGATATATATGTTCAGATTAGTACTATCTCTCTCTTTCTCTCTCTCTCTCTATATATATATATAGAGAGAGAGAGGGAGAACGAGAGAGAGAGAGAGAGTACTAATCTGAAAATTATAAAAGCCATCCTGCAAGAACTTTCAAGTGGGAGAGTTCAATTTGACGCAAAGCATACGTAAGATTAAAAAGCAACACAAACAACCCAATCCCATAAATGTATTTCAACCTTCTACGAGTCTTTTCCAATGAGAGAACTAGACAGGTTAGCATTTGACTTTTAGGATGAGATTGAACACAAGATTTTTTTTTCATTTTTTCCCCTAATAAATGGAAAAAGCTGTTAGAGTTACTTTACTATTAAAGATATTAAACAGAATATTCCTCTTCATCTGAGAAGGCCCATATAGGGGTGATATAAATGTATAATCAGTAGGGCAAGGACAGACCCATATTCCTTACATTGTTTTGACTCTCGAGTGTGTATCCATTGATATCTTATATGTTTTTTTTACATAGATTGATGTGGTTCTCGGTGGATTAATTGTGTCTAACTCTCTGATATATACCCGAGAGTCAAAACAATGATAAGAATACTTTGTTTGCATAGCCCTAATAATGATACTGGGACAATTTGTGTTGCTTTTTAATCTTAGTGCACATACACACACACGCACACACACACACACACACACACACACACATATATATATATATATATATATATATATATATATATATATATATTCACACATATATATAATGAATATGTATTTATATTTGATGATTTTGCGTTGAAGTGCACGTATATTTGCTTGTTTAATGCAGATTTATTCAAAACAACACTCTTTCTAGTTAATATAAGCATTTCTGACAAACATTGATTTTTTAATCTAATAAAAATTCTCTTTTTATTCATATTCAAATATATCCTACTTCTTAATATAAGCATGTCTTACATTGATTTACATCTCTCGCACACATATACATTTGAAGAATTGTCCGAATTAGTTGTAACATTATATAGTAACACACAACAGAATACAATACTTAATCAGATAAGGAACATCAAATACAGCGTAATAACTATAGAAACAAAAGAAGTGGAAGATAAAACATGCGATTCTAAAAAGACATTTGTTAACATTAGTGCAGCAATGGTAAAACACACATTACTCGAAAGTATTTCCATTTAAACTCCTCGGCATAACGTTTAAAGGAACATGAACTAGAATAAATACATTGAGAGCATTGCCAAGGCTGCAGCAAAGAAAGTGGGCTCTCTCTACCGTGTTAGAAAACTACTTACGCCTGAAAGTATCCTGCACCTCTATAAGGCCACCATTCGCCCACATATGGAGCACTGTTGTCACATTTGGGCTGGTGCATCTGCTACTTTTCTCTCACTCCTTGACAGGCTTCAAAGAGAGTCGCCAACCTGATAGATCTTGAATTGGTGTATAGGCTTCAGCCTCTGTCCCATCGACGAAATATTGCATCCCTCTGCCTGTTCTACAAGTAGTTTAATGGTGAATTACAAGCCCTTGTAGCCCCTCGACGTGAATACCCCCAACAAACCGGACAAGAAGCTAAATCCCACCCATTCAATGTAGAGATCCCTAGGTGTAAGAAAGCCTTCTACTCCAATAGTTTCTTCCTCAGAACTGCTAGACTTTGGAACCCCCTTTCGGGATTCTGCTTTCCCAACCGTACTGATATGCTGAAGTTCAACTGTAATGTGAACAGACATCTTGCTACTCATCTAGCCCCTACTTTAAAATGCAACTGTGCCTTGTCTGGAGGTGAAAATTGAATTAAAAAAATAATCATACGAGGATAGTTGGACATTTGAAACATGTGTGAAAATACCATACGACATATTACGTGTATCATTATCATCATTCACAACATAATATTTTTTTTAATCACTCTATTTCGATGAACCACTTCCTGGACATGAAACAACTCTGATAATTCAGGATGGCAATGCCGTTTTCCATACCTTGTATTAAATACCTAGCAACTTCAAGGACATATTTCAAAGAATATATAATGTTCTTCCCAAATCATCTGATTGACATATTCCAGCCTAATTCAGTTAAATGTATGGAACGACAAAGACGTAGAAGACGTAGAACCAATGAGAAACTGATAATCAAAGGGCAATTAACGAAGAAGCCAAGTGACCAGAGAATGTTCATGAATGATGACAATAAATCCCAGTTGAAAAAGTTATGCATGATGTATGGATCCATGATGAATTTGCACCAACACTTGGAACTATGCATTGTATGGCCAGGAAAAAGGGTACAGAATAGTGCGCATCAGAAGACCTGATATTGATGTCATCCACATTGTTCGTCATCATGCCGCCCTCTTTGCTTTTTGACACGAATAATGGAAACAAATGAAGGTTCTTAAATATAGCGGAATAAGCGAGGGGCTATGGTCAGGAGGTTTGTTCATCTCTTCTTTCACTGCACGCTTATAGACATTGTGACACTACGAGTGCTTTTACAGATGTGTGGTGACTAGTGCTTTTAGAGATGTGTGGTGACTAGTGCTTTTACAGATGTGTGGTGACTAGTGCTTTTACAGATGTGTAGCGATTAGTGCTTTTACAGATTGTGGTGATTAGTGCTTTTACAGATTTGTGTGCCGATAAACCTGCTTCAAACGATGCCAGCATTCCAACCAATTCTAGCAAAACTTGGAAATAAATGGACTGTATCTGAGAAGTTAATGTCAGGTCTGGAGGAATTAACGTGCTTTATATGGCAAGCCACACCATAAGAGTATCGATGAGCTACGATACACAATGCTCCAGGAAAATGCGTTGATGGAGTTGTTTACCTGTCTTATGACATTGCCCTCCGTAAACTACCTCCGTCTGCATTAGTTTTACTTCAACATGCCAAACGTGTTAACTATACAGTCGCCATTTGGAAACGAGCAAATATTGCCCCACTCTTAATTCCTAGTCCCTACTGATGACCATTGCTTGGAGGTTAATGATACTAGGAAGCTGGAACTAGTCTGGTTTGAAGGAGATATTCTTCCAGGAGACTATACTGACAGGATGATGATACATGTTCAAGTGATTCTCAGGAATTTGAGAATTCTGATGAAGATAATGAACATACAAATTACTTCTCAGCCTGTGACAGTGAAGATGATTAATGTCTTACTTTTGAATATTATTTTGGATGGCATATTTTTTTCAGCACTTATTAGCAATATAAGATTAAATGGATATATGCAACTACAAGGGCATGAAATAAGCTTTCATCTGATGTATGTCATTCCAAGATCAGTATAAATATTAAGGCAAATGGACAACATTTTATTGATCTTTTTCAAGCATCTAAGACAGTTTTGACGGTAGGATAAATTACATGCTAAAATTAACAGTGCATCCCAATTTTCTGAAATGTTAACATATTTTTTCTTAATTTAGAAATCGAAAACTTTCCAACGATACCAGTTATTAAAGGTTAGGCGTGCATGGTCGACCTTACTGGCTTATGGACTACAAATGGTCGGTATTGTAAGATGGTTGGCACCAAACTATTAAAGCCACTAGCGAACCAAATTATGAGGAAAGTGATTGAGTCTCACAAGAAGGGGAGATGAAGTGTTTCGATAGTCATTTTAGAAGAGTGTGACCTGTTTGAAATTCGATGTGAGCTATGCTGGCTTTGGATGGTATTTATACAGAGGGTCTCAAGTATTTTTTAGGTTTTAAAAGATTTCATATTGCAATATTTTTGTGCTATTGACTAAGATTTGTTTTTCGACGAAGGGGTGACAGAAGAGTTTGATTTTTTCTATATGTTGAGAAATGCACTTGTAAATACGTTGTGCATGCTTAGGCGGTGGGAGAGAGTAGTGGCGGTGTAAGCAACGTGAATATTTGTTTAAAGGTTCTTATTGGAATTACACTTTCCCAGATGGCATTTAAAATTATAGATAACATTGATAATTATTTTAGAGTTGGGGAAGCATTGATTTTTTTCTGCACGATTTCGGTCTTTAAATTTCCTATAGTAAATAATTATAGTGTTACTATAGTTGGGATTATGTATTAGTTTTTGCTATTTCATGGCCTTTTTCTAATTTAATGTTTGACTGCATTTGTTTTCGGTAATATAGGTTGTAAAAGTTCGAGATGTGCTGTTGCTTGACATTATTATTCGTGGTGGTATTTGTAAAATTCTGAGGCACTGAGGTTTTTTTTGTTGACCGAGATTTTGATTACTAAATCGATTGTTGATAAACTCCATGATTTATATATCTTAGTGCTGAGAATAATGTATTTTATTAGTTTTTCGCGGTTAAGTAAGTTCTTGCCGATGGCTGTTTTGTAATAATTATATTGATTTATAATTAAATTTAACGTCATTTACTTAATAAATTCTGTGGTAACAATGGTTCAAAAAGAGAATGGGTGTGATTACCTTTGTGTGCACTGCCTCCCATAAAGAATTTTAAACTTAGAGCTGTATTATTTCACTGGTTTAATAACAGCATCAGAAAATGTTTAAAGTTAAGAAAAGATTGTTTTCTTTGATCAATATGTCTGTCGCTGTGAACGGTAAAGATCAAAATAAAACTATTTGCATTTTAATAGCTATTTTATAATTCGTATTAAAGTAATTACTGACTCGCTAGTAATATTAGAAAATTCTAATGTTATATTTCTTATATCCATTACTAAGGGCGATATTACAAGATTCAATATTCTCGTTCTATACATTTATAGGTAAAAGATTTAACATAATTGGTTCCCTGTGCCTATATTTTTCGTGTATGTCGAGCTGCACTGAAAGGAGCTAATACATAAACAGAGATTGTCTATGAATGATTACATTTCGCTTCTTGCAATTTGGTAGAGCTCTTGTAAATAAAATCGCCAACTGCCACTAGCTAAAGGCATTTCGGAGACGACCTGTCTGGTTATTGACAAAATTGACTTTACATTAAGATTCCACTAGCATGTAGTAGTTAGCGGACGATAGGGTAGATCGAGTGTCGATTCCGGCTTGTCACACCTATTGTCTAACTGTACTGAAAAGCTGTGATACAACGAAATAGTTTATCTTTTGACGGCAATATATATATATATATATGTGTGTGTGTGTGTGTGTGTGTGT
Organism: Euprymna scolopes; assembly: GCF_053919585.1. NCBI lineage: Eukaryota > Metazoa > Mollusca > Cephalopoda > Sepiida > Sepiolidae > Euprymna > Euprymna scolopes. Next base: position 90,277,946 of record NC_136497.1, read on the forward strand.
GTGTGTGTGTGTGTGTGTGTGTGTGTGTGTGTGTGTACACTAGCATTTCAGCACGGGCTTGCCCGGGTGTTTGGATGTGTATGTTGAGCAAAAAAAAAAGTGGTAGTAGGAAGGTGAGGAAAAGAACGTGAAAAAAAAAAACCCTGATGCTTTTGCTGTTACGACTAATGCCAAACTGGAAGTAACGTAGGTTTAAATTAAGACTAGACATTTGAAAGGAGGGGATGATTTTAAAAAGTATCGGCGAAAATAGTGGCCGCTATAGAAAAGTGTCCAGTTGAAAGTGAGGATATAATGCTTTAAGCCAATGTGTCGATATTTGTCATCTGAAAGGTCGAACTTCAAACAATACTGATCTTGCTAACACCCGTCGCCTCTGTCAAAAGTTTTAGGCAGGCATGCAAACATACATACATACATACATACATACATTTATATAATGGTAACTAAAAATTTTTGACCAAACCGATTAAAAAGCTTGCCATATCTTTGAATACCTTTTATATCAAATTTCAAATGTTTAGGCCAGAAATTGTTTGAGTAATTTGGTAGAGACCGAAGAGGTCTTTTTTTTTTAAATTTGACCCCTATTATGACCCCTAAATTCTAAAATTTCAAGTGTTTAGACCCAAAATTGGCGGAGGAATTTGGTAGAGTTCTGAAAGGTCAAATCGTTGAATCTGACCCCTTAACAACAAAATTTCTGGCCGAAAATGAATTACAAAGATTTTCCCAAATTTCAGACCTCGTGTCACATTTTGCTATGTTGGGAAAGCAAAGAAATACTAATAGAGAAGAGGGTTTTTAATATGAATATCAATACACACAAAAGAAAAACGGCTTCATAGGAGTATATATATATATATATATATATATATATATATATATATATATATATATATATATATTGTTTGTATATGTATGTATACATATATATATATTGTACAACATATATATCTTGTATATGAATATATATATATATATGTACATATATATATATGTATATATATATATATATATATATATATATATAGTAAATATTCACACCTCGTAAAAATAATAGATCTACTTCGCTAGTGTTCGCATCGCCCTTTAAATCTAGATATATTTCTAGAATATCCAATAAATATCGTAGAATTATTATTTTTACATATATAAATTTTTATTATCACCAATAATCCAACAAAAAACACACGCATTTGTGTTTCCTTAATAGAGTCGAATATTTCTTTCCGTGATTAAGACGAGGTGGTTTTCTTACTTGGTATTTTCTTTCGCGCTTTCTCTAACCATCTTTGGTGGTATCCTCGAGGGAAAAATGTGCGTTTTCTAACCCGTAATATCTTTCCTGGTTGTATTAATGTGCATGTATTTATATACATAGATAGTTTTATAATACACATTTATCGTTATTTTAGATTGTTGGATTGGGCAAACAGGAAAATGACTGTCTCAAAAGAATTTAATTAATGACACAATATAATGTTGGGATTTTTATTTTGCTCTCTGATCAACATTTCCATCGTTTCTGGATATCGTTTTATTTTTATTATTTTTTTTTTTTACATTTTTTTTTGCGCGTGCTATTATTTGGTGAATATGATCATTGTCTTATGGAGTCACGACTGGTTAATTGGAACCCAGCAATGTCTGGCCAATTACAATGGTGATGGAGTAGCAGTTAAAGTAAAAGATGGTTCCGTGACGAAAGGCAATTTCGTTCGCAGAGAAAAAGCAAAGAAGTAAAAACAAGCGAAGTATGATGTCAAGAACTAAACAGCTTATTTTAAATTGTATCTTACAGGGCCAACTGGGAGGTTGTGTTTTAGTTGGTTCTAATGCGATTCGTTTTTGTCGAGGTTTTTCCTTCATTTTGTAAGAGATAAAAATCATTCCATTAAATTAAATTTGGAATTTAATAAAAAGAAGAAAATCGATAGCAAACTATTAACTATTTTCGAAGTCGTGAAAAATATGAGATCAATCAGTTTCAAGATATTTTCATGCAATTTTCTACTCTCCCCATCCGACACAACTGCGAATTTTACCATATTAATTCTAACTATGTAATACATTTTAACAAATCTTACATAATATTACGTTTAAGACCGATACTGACTAATAAAATTAATTAATGAAGATTATTTTTAATTGGCCTAGAAATCAGAAATGATATAAATTGCCTGTTTCAACTGAATTTCGATAAGAGATCAAAAGAATATATAATACTAGCAAATGGGCCCGACGTTGCCCAGGAATGAATAGTGATCAAGGAATGTTTAACCTTCCTCTATTTTTATTGTCATTGAAACTGATGAAATCGCCCATTTTAAAATCAAATCGATTGATTAACTGCTCTAATTGAGGAGACATCGTGGTGCGTCGGGAGGTTGCTTTATATGCCTCCCCGAAGTGGCTTTCTCTAAAATATAATGTTGTCTACTGTTGAGGGTATAACATTATTTTTATGCATAAAGGCTTGAATTAAAGTTTACAATGCGAAAGTCAAGTAGCATTGTTCGATTGTGCTCTAAACAGAAGCATTCATTTCATATGTATCTTTATATATATATATATATATATATGTATGTGTGTATATATATATATGTATATATGTATAAATAATCTACTCACACAAAAAAAATATAAAAAATAAATTAAAAATAGAAATAAAATAAATATTATAAACTTTAATTAATAACTAGTAAAATGAATACTTTTAATATACTGAAATTTAACACCTTTTATAACTCATTATAATGATGATACTAATGACTGCTTATTATTCAAATATCCATATATTTCCGTATTTATATTTAGTTTTCTTAATAATTCCTTAATAATTTCATAATAGTGTTTAATCGAAAATTTTATCTTAAATATAATCCATTTTAATTTTTAATTTCCTGATACCATTTAACTAAATATATACTTATGTCTCTATAACAGTACCTCTGTACGTAGGTTTATTTCACTCGGCGCCCGTCTGTGTATATTTATTGTGTACTTACTTAAATATGTAGATGTCGATATAGATGTATTTGCTGATGTGTATATATATATATATATATATATATATATATATATATATTTGTGTGGGGGTGGGGGGTGTCTATGTATGTATATATATATATATGTATATATATATGTATATGTATATACATATATATATGTGTGTGTGCGTGTGTTTGTGTGTGTGCGTGTATATATATCTGCATTTGTATATGTCTATATATATGTGTATGAGTGTATATATGTGTATATATATGCATAAGTATATGGATATATATATATGTGTATATTTGTATACGTGAGTGTATGTCTGTATATTTTTACGTATTTGTATATGTGTATACTTGTGATTATCTGCGTATCTATACATATAGCTGTATTCTTGCGTGTGCGTATGTTCTTTTATGTATATATTTATGTGTGTATGTTTGTGTCGCTTTCGCACATGTATGTATGTATTTGTATATTTGGTATGTATGTATGTAGATATATGCCTAAGCATGAATATGGCTGCATTAGTCAATCCCCTACCCTTAACTTAACGCATAACCAAACGTAACTCTCGTTGTAAAATCACACACGTGCAAAGTCCTTTTCTTTCCGTGACACGTTCAATATAAGTAGAACCCCCACACCACCTTCCTGTACAACTCACAGCCCCAGTAAAATTATGCCCCAATTTTATTTTTATTTCAAATGTACATTCTGTTGTGAAAAGTTTGGAATAATATTCCACTAGCTCCTAATGCGATCTTTCATCCCTTTTTTCTATCCTTTATTTTCTATCCTCTTTTTTAGAGAGCTCGCGATTTTTTATAAACTCCTTATGAACTTTTTATACTTTTTTTGAAGAGCTTCATTTTTCTTTTTTAATCTCTCTCCAATCTATTCCATTTTTCATTTTTCTTTTTGGCGTCGAGAGGTTCCAGGTTGCCTGGTGAAGTCTCTTTGAAACAGATGTCTATTTGTAGCGACCATATGTAACCGTTCACCCCAAATGATAAAAAATATTTTGCTTTTTTTATTGAGCACTATTACACAACCTCGTTGTCTTCATTAGTTCTGACGTTTGAACACCTCAAACCTGAATATATATATATATATATATATATATATATATATATATATATATATATATATATATATATATATATATATACTAGCAAAAGTGCCCGTCGTTGACTGGGTTCAAAAACAGCCTACAGAAAATGGACTCTGATTTATGAAAGTGTGATAGATTATGAAAAGGAAGGGTTGTAAAGAGATAGCTTCGAATTTGGGGGTATCAAAACAAAAGCAAAATAGGATGAAAGTATAAATAAAATAGATAAACCCCATAGTTGATTATACCATACCTGTTCACACTGAAACACTTATCACAATATTCTGTGGATCTATATTAAAAAACCTTGTTAAACTTTGTGACATATTTCCATTATGTGGAGGTCGGGTGCGAACGAACACCCCATAATTTATTATACCATATTTCTTCAAACTGAAACATAATTATCAAAGTATACTTTCGGAGATAGATATGAAAAGTCTTTATTAAAGTTTGTGCCTATTCCCATTCTATGGAGGCCAGGCGCGAACGCAGACCCCACAATTTTATTATACCATCCCTATTTAAGTTAAAACATACTTATCAAACTATTCTCATGTACATCTATATCAAAAACACTTGTAAACGTTATTTTTTTATTTTTTATTTTTTTTTATTTCCATACTTTATGGACCAGTCGTGAACGCAGACCCCACAATTTTTATGAACCACCGTTCTGCAAGATCAAACATACCCATTCCTGTGTCTCGATACATCTTCTATCATTATATGTAATCAGTTTTTTTTTTTTTAAATAGTCAACCATATAGGAGCTTATTCGTGACCAGGCACACACACAGACATATTCAGCTTTATATTATAGATATATATATAATGGGCGATTTTCTAAGAAAAACACCGGATCTCGTAGGCGGAGACGTTAACCTTAATATCGTTTAAAAAAAATCAACAGCAAAACTACACAAACAGATAAACGATAACAACTAAAAAGTAAATTGTCTATGGCATCATAGCGTAATTGGTTAGGGCGCTGGACTGAAATAAATAAGGTCCGGGGTTCCAATCCTAACAACAATCAATTTACGCTGACGAGGAGTAGGGCTCCGAAACACACGTGTCCGTAAATTACTGTTTTTCAAAAATAATAAATAAATAAAAAATATGTTTAAATAAAGAATGGGCGACTTTCTAAGAAAAACACCGGATCTCCAAGGCGGAGACGTTAACCTTATTATTGTTTAAAAAATCAACAACAAAAACTATATATATATATATATATATATATATATATATATATATATATATATATATATTCTATTTATTAAATTGCTAACGTTCAGATAATAGAAGCGATATATATGGAGAATAAAAATCCCCAGCACTATAAATGAGTTTATCAAACCACTACCTGAGCATCCTGAACAAACTATCATGAAAACAATAGCATCAATGTATGGTGCATTTTAGGCCTAGAAACGTGTAACTTCCGTCAGCCTGATCTAGTAGCACAAATATGAGTGAATGAGAGAAAGAGAGAGGGAGAGAGAGAGAGAGAGTCTAATTCCAACGAAGGACGAAATAAATACATAAATAATTGAGATGATTTAAGAGACACTCGTCCTGCGACATTGTCTGTGGCATTACTATTAGAATAACGCATTTGCCGTTTCTCGTTTCCTTTTTAGTCCGGTATGCATTTTTATTTCCTTCCCGTCGCTATTATCATTGCGTCGATCTTTGACAGTGTTATGCCATTCCAACAATATGCATACTGTTGGTTGAAAAAGGAATTAAAAAAAACATAACCCCAAATATTAAAAAAAAAGAAACCTTGTGCAATTGAGCAAACGGAGGACAGATGGCAGGATAAAGCCATCTATGGTCAATAGTTTGACCGACCCAAAACAAACGGGCGTAGACAATAACATGCTATCGGTAACTGCCTTGTCAAAGATTGAAATCTAAAATCCAAAATAATATTGTAGTTGCACGAAAGCAATGATTCATGACTAAATAAGAGAGTCGTTCCAAAAGTAAGTCCCATTTTTAACCGTGAATGTTGGCAAGTTACTAAGACGAGAGTGGTACCATTAAAACGAGTGATATTTTGTGTTCTGCATAAATATCCCTATGCACAATGCACTTTTGCCAGAAAGCAGCACATTCTTTTCATTGTTTGGACATTTGAGTTTGTATCTGTTGATATCTTATATGCTTTTATATAGCGTGATGTGGTTCTCTGTTGATTAAATGTGTCTGTGTCGGATATACTCGAGAGTCATTACAATGATAAGAATATTCTATTGTCATAGCCCTAGCAATGACACATCTCTGCTTTTGACAAACATCTATGACAGGGGTAGCTAAGTTAGAGCCTCACACCGTCAATATCTGAAACAAAGAGATAATACTGTTAGGTCATTAGTGCATAAGACCAGTTATCATAACAATGTAATTTGCCACCCGGGTCTGATCCACTCGAGCGAAATGAAAGACAGGAAACGCTAATTTTTGAACATTCCTCGTATTATTAAAAAAAAAAGTAAAAAAAACATTGCAAAATGTGTTTATCGCAAATGTAAATTATCTAATTAATATGTTGAAATCATTCGCCATCTTGTACACCGTTGCACAATATTAAAATCCACCGAAATCAAAACTTGCTGCACAAGGTTATCCGAAATGAATATTGCGAAACCTGGGATGTTTCTGGGAATATAATTGCAAGCAATCGATATCGACAATTACTTTAAGAGGCATAGAGCCTCTCGTCATCGTAAGGGATGTTCTATAAATGCAGGCATAACAATCAGAGATAACCTTCCAAATAGAGTTCCCAATCACTATGCACTATATATTTTGTGGCACTTCATATCGATAGCATTGCAGCTGTCAAATTGTCGAAAACATGTAGATGCCGACTTTTTTTTTGCGAAAAGCTAAATGTGGCGATGACTGCAAGCGAAGTGATAACTGTTTTTAATGAAGCGATCAGGTTTCGAATCACAGTGTGTACGACACCGCCCGTTGCTATCAAGACTGACATCCGTGATACAGCAACACAGATCTCAGCTTGATCTATACCTCCCGTTGTTTCAGCTGTTTGAGAAGGGCGTTAACTGGTCCCCACATTACATAAATGCATAACTCTTCGTAAAGAGAGAGAGAAAGAGAGAGAGAGAGAGAGAGAGAAAACAATCTAATTTACATGTAATCAAAATATATACACATTTATAGATTATAAATACAGCAGTAGATTATATCATATTGGTAAGAGTTCTGAAATTCTGATACGATAGCGGAATTCGATTCACTGTTTTAAAAACACATATTTCTAACCATAGTGAAGTGCCATAAAACGGCGATATATGTTGTAATGATATAATATCAGAACGGATCCGTTTATCAATTTCGTAATTATTTAATAGATTGCATGACGCTTTAGTGCAAGATTATTCCCTTATCTTTCCACTTTATAGAATTACGTCATTATTCAATGTAATTAGATGAGCCTGGTTACCCCTGCCTTTGTTCTAATAAAAGGCGTAATAGACAGAAAGTGTAATCAACTGCGCATGTAGAAAGGTAAAATAAGTTCATACTAGACATCTAGGTGTTAAGAGAATTCTGTTCACGACTAGTCAAGGTACAAGCCGGAAGGAATCTCGTGCGTTCTCTGGTCAGGTATACCATTCTGACATCTCTCACTGTGCGCTATTTCTGTAAATCTTTCTGTTTTAATCGATAGAGTAACAACAGTAATTCAATGCGGACAGAAAACATTTTTTTTCTGTGCGAAAGGTTTTTAAAACTTACTAGACAAACAGATGTTTCTTGCTGATTTCGATATTTACAGACTAAAGCAATATAATATGGTTATAATTGCATAGACAATTATAACTTTCAAACTAAAATATGCAAATATTTCGGCCATTTTCCTAAAAGAGCATTTTAAACTATTGTAATGTGTGGCATGCATGTTCGTACTAATTACACCAATCGCAATATTGTATTCATTGTTTTGTTCTTTCATATTATTAAAAAATCAAACATATTTTTCTACAATAGTTTCCCTTACGTTGTCTCGAATATGGCTTTCTTTACACAACAGAAAATAATTTCCATCGTGATAATGTTTGTCTTTTCGTAGTACTGCTTACCAAAGACCCGCTACAACTGTTATAGTTTTTAAATCTGCTTATTCTTCTGATCTAGCTCCCTCGGGTCATCACTTATTAGAAAAATAAAACAATACAATTTTGATAATCAAAGGTTCACGTCACAACAAGACATTTAATGTGTTAGCTTCATATAAACTTCGTGCAAAAATTATGTCGTTTTTTAACGCCCAACTTCAAAAGATCATATCTCCTTTCATAATAAACTTTCTTAATCGAACATTTAGAATCGACACATTCTTGCCAACGAGAAACAAGGTGGTTTATCTTATTGGCATCAAAATCCGGAGTCCTTGAAGCGACGATGGTATCATCTCGGTTTTTGAAGCATTTTTCACGCAGGTAGTTGTCGAGATGCTTGAAAAAATTATAATCGGTGGGCGGAGATCCGGTAAATATGGGAAACGAAGTAGAGTCTCGTCGCCCAATTTGCTCAGCTTCTATAGGGTCAGTTGAGCAACATGCAGGCGAGAGTTGTCGTGGAGGAGAATTGGTTCCTTACTATTGATAAATCTCGGGCATATTCCTTGGAACTTCTGGTACATTTCGTCAATTTATCGTTAGTACTTCTCTGCCGTAATCGTTTCGCTTCGTTTTTGGTGCAATTTTGGCTTCTGGAAGTGCCGTGAGGTTTATGCAACACCCAACCACTATGCCGACTATTGCTGGTTGTCGTAGTGGATCTACTTCTCATCACATGTCAAAATCCGCTCGAGAAATAGGACGTTTTTGTTGTGCTGAAGAAGCGTAAAAGACACCTGAAAAACGACGATATTTTTATTGTTCAATTCATGCGGCACCCATTTACCAAACTGTTTTGACTTCCCTATTTGCTTTAAATGACAAACGATTGTTGAGTGGTCTACCGCGAGATCAACAGCACATTTCTGTGTGGTTTCGCGAATATCGGCTTCAATTAAGTCCTTCAAATGTTCGTTATCAAGCGAAGTCGGCCGGTCGCGACCCTTTTTATATTCGAGGCTCTGGTCACCATTACCAAATTTCTTGAACCATCGTTGGGCCATACCTTTGTTAGTAGTTTTATGACACAACGCATCATTGATATCACGAACTGTGTCGGTAGATTTTCGGCCTAGTTTTAACTGGAACAAGAAAATCGAGGGATTAGAATTGTGTCCATGCTGTCGAAAAGCCTGCAAAAAATGAATTAATATACTGAAGACGGTGACGAATAACATCATTCGATAGAGCAAAATGCACGTTCCAAAATGATATATAAAATGAATTTCATAAGTAAGAAATTAATAAGTTTGTTGACAGATTGAATAAAGTAAAACAAAATAAAGGTTAATATTGTTGTGAATGAATATTTTCCAAAATACTTTTTCATTTTGAATTGGAAATTTTAAATCGGCAAAACCTCTTGCTCCGAGCTAATATATGCAATAAGTCCCGCTAGCTACTAAGGCCATTTCCTTGTGAGTGTTTTTGAAGAAATTTCGTTTTCGTTGCTTTTCAAGTTTTCTCACATTTTTCCGGATCAGCAGAGTGCAAAGAATCTGAGCTAATTTTCCTCTGACGTCAACATCTACTCTTATAGCCTTTAATATCACAAGAAAATGTGTTTGTAAATTAATGTTGCAGTTATTTTACTATTCAATTTTTGTTGTCTTAGATAGATTTTCAAATGAAATAGTGACATGCCTTTACGGCACTTACAGTTTTTTCGAACTTTCTAGTTCTTTGTATCAGATATTTTATTTTACAGATTCAAAATCTCCTGAATAAAGTAATATCGCATTAGTTGTCATAAGCACAGAACATCATTTACAATCACTATAACACTAAATGTTCTATACGCTATTTTTATCATATTATAAATAAGCAGGACCCGTTACCCGTCATTGCCTCCCCCGTAAAAAAATCTATAGTTGGGCTGTTGTTATTGCTCAACCTCCAACCTCCTCAAGTTAACTACATTTTATTGGAATGAACACCTTCCCAACATCCCTATGTAAAACACCCCTTTCAGGATAGGCATCCCATTTTGTGAGTGGGTGTGGGATTGACAAAAATTGTTCAAAATGTAACTTTAATAATCGCTGTCAGGTTCGCATGAGCAAATACTATGAACCAACAATAAAATATGGTGGTTGCAGTGCCGGTCGGCCATTGTTTACTAATCGGGCAGGAAGGTTATATTTCAGGATATAGTATTTTTGTTGGCAATACTAGAGATAAAGTTGCCAAATACTCTCAAACACTCTATCACTAAAAAGGAACAAAAATCATGTGGTTACCTCTACGTTACCATGTAAATATATAAACGGTATTTCAGAAAGTGGCAGTTTTAAATAAGCCTAAAACAAAGACACAAAACAGAAGCAATATGTAAACTTTTTTAAATTTATATTTCAGTCAATAGAAACAGGATGTTTTTTTTTAAATAATTTTTGTAAGAAACATTTTTCAATATATATACCTAAAAGAAAAGAGAATTAGGGAAAACGTTACAGGCCTTTGAAATAACTCCCATAAAACGTACGTATTGCACACACCTTTCAAATGTATGTATCGCGTGGTGGTCGCAAATACTGACTTATCCGTGGAAAGAATGGGCCAGTTGACTGTGAAAATGTTGTTAGGGTTCGTTGCGTGTTTCGAAAGTTGATTAAAGTATATAGATGGAAAAACAGAAAAATTTGTTCAAACGAACTATTACATAATAAAAAAAATAAATAAAAAAAAGAAAGAAACCAATTTGCTATGTGTGGATGTGGTTTACTTTAGCACGCTCCCCTCTCTCTCTCTCTCTCTCTTTCTCTCTCTTTCTTTGTCTCCCTCTCTCAATCTATATCTATTTTTCGCTCTCTATCTCTCGATCTCTTTCCCTCTTTGTCTCTCGCTTTCTTTCTTTCTTTCTTTCTTTCTTTCTCTATTACTCTATCACTATATCTGTGTATATTAATTTCCATACTGTCACGCCCGTGCGCCCTTCTTGAACCATTCTCATTTCGTGGGAACATTTGTTTATCTATGCAGAAAGCGTGAATTGTAGTAAACATTAAACAAATCGAACGAAAAATTGTATTTATATGAATAAAAAAAACAATTGTTTATTTGTGGTTTACTTCGCACGGCTACGATGGGGACGACATTCCTCTCTTTCTATCTGCCTCTCTCTCTCTTTTCTATCTCTACTTCTCTCCTTTTCTATCTCTATATCTCGCACTCTTTCACTCTCTTTATCTGTCGCTCTCTGTCTCTTACTCTCTATCTCACTATCTCTCTATAGCGAACGATGTACTGTGTATATTAGTATCTATACTCGCTTGCTCTTATCGAAAAGCTCCAATTTCATGAGTACATTTGTTTATGTATCCTGAATGAGTTAAGTGAAGTAAACAGCAAAATAAGTAAACGAAGCATTGTAATATAAATTTAAATTTATATTGTGCGTATTTAGCTATAACGATTGTAGCGCGTAGAGGGAGCGGCCATATTTGTAACGGCATAACGTGTTCGTTTGTTTAATAAAATGTGTAATCCCAAATAAGCGATTTGTCGGAGGGCAGCCAATGAGAATGGTCAGAACTTGTTAAGGAAGAAATTATTATTATTTAACTGTGCAAAGGAAAAGTAACAGTTTGTCTGTGACTTCATGAGCCACTTACGAAGAGAGACAGGTGCGTATAGTTATACCCGATGTAGACTGGTGCCGGTATACGACTTTATAATTAGAGGGAAAATAGTAAATACTTTTCTCTTAGAATGGATCGGTTGTGATGATGGCGTTGCTAGGATAAAATGTAATCTTGTATTAAACGACTAAATATGTCTATAATCTCGTTCTAAAGTTAAATAAGGTAGCAGCTAATAGTGTTGACATAATACATCTGTATGCGGTACATGTTGTTGCAAACCTACTGTACTTTAGTGCAGAAGGAAATTCCTGCAATCAAAATATTATATATGGAGATGTGACATCAAAACAAACTGTTTTATTAGATTTATACTGTTAGTGCACTATTAAGTGTAAATCTTGTTCTTTTGATTGTTTTCTCGATTATCCACTGGTGAGTAAATTAACTCACTGTTTATGCAGTATTCAGCTACAAAAAAGGTTGAAGACGGACATGCATTCTTGAGGACATCAGTGTTTTATGACGTCCTCAATAGAAACAGGAAGATGGGCGATAACCATGCCACAAGTTGATTACCAATTAAATCAGAAACATGCCTTCTTTCCAATTTTTTTTCAGGAAATCAAGGATTTTATTGTCTTTTTCCCCCTGTATATAATAATTTCCAAATACCAAAACGGCGTTAATGGTTAATAATTAAGGCACACATGACGAAACTGAGAATAAATGTCTAATCTTATGAACACCTAAATGGAAATACGAAAGATATACCTGGAATGTTTAATTTTGCAATTCATATATAATGAACCGTTTCTCTGCTCTCCCTTTCGACGAGACGGTATATTATCGACGAGAACCTGTGACATAAGCTCACACCAATAAACGAAACTATCTTTCTAACGAATTTCCGCCGTCGATAATCATATTTATTAACGTAATTATTTCTATATTCGGCCAAACCTTGTGATTATAATGGACTGACGAAAATAAAATTACTTTAGGGTCGATAAATGTAACGCTGGTTTACAAAACGCTTACTACTACTCAGAGATTTATCGATATTTTAGTAAAGATAATTCGAGTTTTTGAGCGCAAGCAGAAAAAAAAACTATATACAAGAGCATAAAAAATATATTACTGGGTGTATATATAAGGTAGGTTGAACACTATCTGAGTTATTGGCAGTTAATAAATTCAGCTAATTTATTTTATGTTTCTTAACTAAAAATGAAAAGGGTAATCCATCTATAATCAATTAATTGAAAATTAGCGTATCTGTAGCTATCGCTTGCCTACCCTTATTGTACACACATAACAACACACCTTGTCGTCCTTTCTACGCCCAACGGACATGTTTTCTTGGCATTATATATACGACTGATTTTATGACAGCACAATGGTTTCATATATATATATATATATATATATATATATATATATATATATATATATATATATATATATATATATATATATATATATATATACGCACTATTATTTCATTTCATTGAAGTTTTCAGTAATCAAGGAATTCCCTTCTTGGATTTAACAATATATATATGTATGTATATATATATATATATATATATATATATATATATATATATATATATATATATATATAACTACTTCATTTACTCACATAAAATTAATATACGAAAGTATAGATTTATACGTAAACTTTAAGTATTTACTTCAAAAGTGCTCAATACGTAGGTAGAGCTAGTTAGTAATTTATAAAATATATATGGTGATTAAGCTACACTGAATATTCGGCGTTTCATCCAATCTAGGATACCTCAGGCTTATAAGCCTGATGAATCCTAGAGTGGATGAAACGCCGAATATTCAGTATAGCTTAATCGCCATATATATTTTAATTAACTATATATATATATATATATATATATATATATATATATATATGTATGTGTGTGTGTGTGTGTTTGTATGTATGTATATATATATGTATACACACATATATATATAGATATATATATGAGGGGAATTTAATTATTCAAATAAACAATTACAATATTGGTCAAAGACAAGATTGATTAACTTGTATCTTTATATACATATATATATATATATACATATATATATATATATATATATATACATATATATATATATTACTGCATTGAGAATAAGGCCGCGAATCAGCTTCGGAATTAATATAGAATATTCTATCTGTTCGAATATCCTCATTGTATGCTGAATGTAACACCCTCGTATACATGGCTTCATAAGATGATGCATTCATTTCCGTTCAAATATTAGTTGCAGTTTTATTAGTTGTTGTTGTTTTCGTATTAATTATCGTTCGAGTTTCTCATCTGTGCGTCTCTAGTGTTTGATAAATTATTGGTTTGGTTGAATTTGTAGTTTCACTAATTGTTCTATGGCTGCCAGAAGCACATACACATTTTGTATGATTGGTAAAAATAAAGAGTGTATATATGACTTTTAAAACTGTGTTCGCTTTAACGAATTTTAATTGTATAAAGCTGAAATGGGTGAAAATTTCCCACCGGTTTTGCAATAAAAACCTGTTGTACTTAATTCCACTCACAGTTTAATTTTATTGCTTTACTTTGTAATCCCTTGGAAAAATACTTTGATCTTAACGAACTGTTTTTCTTTTTATTATAGAAAAGGTACATCTTCACAGTGTGAACTTATTCTGCAATGTTTACTATCTGTGATAGACAGAGAAAAAAAGTCAAATAAAAGTCGGCAATTCCTTTTTAGTAAAAAAATTACTGATGATTAAAGTTTATCGTTTCTGGTTACGAAACATAAACACAGCAAACATTTTTTTCTTGCCTATTTGTTTTCAACTGGCAAACTTACTAAAGACGAGAAAACATTTTTTATTACGTATTCAAAAATTTCGTGAATAATGAAATAATCAAAACCTGTTACGTTATCCAGTGACTAGTATTTATTTCGAATACTTACATTTTCTTGCGTTGTTATTTTACTTCAGTGTTTTGGACACTACATTGGTGTTTCATAAAGGTTAGGGTTAGGGTTAAGCAAAAACGCTATTTTGTTTTGTCATTTTAATAGTTGACAAGAAAAACACGCTCTGTTTGAGTATTTTACAGTTTTTAATTAGTCATCCAACATTATCGTAGTGCTCGTTCTTCGTTTGCTTATTTTATAGCAGAGTAAATTGGACTAACTGAAACTGGGTTTCAAGTCCACGTTCGTCGGTGTTACCGTGAAATTTCGTGAGCATATAATTGCAACCATTGTTCGTCGCAGTTATGGAAAACTTTTGTAACCACTGCTATACACCTGTTTACAGTGTTGCAAGGAAAACAGACCCCCAGAATAGAGTTGAAAAAAATATTAACAATAACATCAAAAAGTATTATCTATTTGGTCTAGCAACTGAACAACCTCAGTTGGGCCATTGGATATACACGTAATCACAGAGCGACAAGACCGCTTTACTAATCTCTGACATTACCTTTCTATAGTGCTAATAAGTAACAGATTAAACAACCGGAAGTCTCGCACAAGGTCATATTATTTTCGGTTTAAATTACCGACTCTGTTTCGAACAAAAGAAAAGCGTTAAAATATATTTACATACACAAAACATTTCAGATAGGCAAGAGAGTTGCTTATCATACATTTATTGGTTATGTATTTGAATTTTTGACCCGTTTTTCAATTAGAAGCTTCCCTGCTAATTCCCTTCAACTGTTCACATATTTCTATCGGAAAATGTTGAATATTTCATTTTTTATTTGTTTTTAATATGTAAAAAGCAAATAACTTGTACATAAGCGTTTTTTACTTCAGTTATTTTTTCTTTTGATAATAAATGTAATTGTTCATTTAGTATTTCTAAATATTTTAAAGTTACGTATATTATTCGAAAGAAGCGTCATGTCTTGCAAACAAAAACATAAGTGTAACGCGGTGTGTAAAATGCAATACCTAATCTTACTTGGAAATAGTTTTACTTCATTTGTTTTGCTGAAATATATTTGAATGCGTTAAAATTTCTTTTAGTTCGATTTGTAAAGGCAATATTTATACACAATTAACATTTATTGCTTGTTTGTATCTAACTTATTTGTTTGAATTTGTAGTTGTTTCATTTTATTTTATATGTTACCATTTACACAGATATATGTATATATGCTCTACACACACAATATATATATATGTGCGCATATATATTTATATATATATATATATAGAGAGAGAGAGAGAGAGCATTTATACATACATGAATATATATACATATACATACACACATATATATATATATATATATATATATATATATATATATATATATCAGCTGTAAGATAATTCCAATATTATCCCCGAGCCAATATAATTACCGATTTAGATTCTTTATACTTTTTTAAATATATAACCAGAAAGATCGTATGTGTCCCCATAACCATAAAACCACACGTTACATTGGTATACGGTTTTTCAAACGTAAGAACAAGGCAGCTTATAATTTTAGCTTTACTGGTAGCGTCAACTCAATAAATGTTTTTTTTTAATTTATTGTTACTACTAGCAGGTGACGATTTTGTTTAAAACAAAACCACATAAAATCATAATAAAGAGAATTCTTTCGGGCATCGGCAAAAAGTTCTGTTTATTCCGATTAATCATGCCAACAATATATATTGTATACATATATAGATTATGTAGAGGATATATATATGTATATATATATATATATATATATATATATATATATATATATATATATACTGTATTTATACTAGCAAAACTACCCGTCGTTGACTGGGTTCAAAAACAGCCTACAGAAAATGGAGTCTGATTTATGAAAGTATGATCGGTTATGAAAAGAAAGAGTTGTAAATTTGGGGGTATCAAAACCAAAGCAAGATATCATGAAAGTAAAAATAAAATAGATAACCCCATGATTTATTATACCATACCTGTTATCACTGAAACACTTATCACAATATTCTGTGGATCTATATTAAAAAACCTTGTTAAACTTTGTGACATATTTCCATTCTATGGAGGTCAGGTGCGAACGAACACCCCATAATTTTATTATTCCATATGTCTTCAAATTGAAACATAATTATCAAAGTGTACTGACGCAGATAGATATGAAAAGTATTTATAAAATTTGTGCCTATTTCCATTCTATGGAGGCCAGGCGCGAACGCAACCACCACGATTTTATTATACCATCCCTATTTAAGTTAAAACATACTTATCAAACTATTCTTATGTGCATCTATATCAAAAACACTTGTAAATGTTTTTTTTTTAATTTTTAATTTTTTTTGTTTCCATACTTTGTGGACCAGGCGCGAGCGCAAACCCCACAATTTTAATGAACCACCGTTCTGCCAGATGAAACATACCTATTCCTGTGTCTCGATACATCTTCTATCATTATATGTAATCAGTTTTTTTTTTAAATAATCAACCATATAGGGCCTATTCGTGACCAGACACACACACAGACATTCAGGTTTATATTTTATATATATATATATATATATATATATATATATATATTATACACATATTATATATACTATATAATGATATATATATGATTATATATACACACTATATATATATACATATATATATGCTATGCAAATACTATATACACTATAATGTATATACATATATATATATATATATATATATATATATATATATATATATATATATATATATATATAGTTAGTGGAGATGATAATTAATAAAAACTGAAGAAAGTGCTCAATACTGTTGTAGGGCAAATATGCGTTTTATTTTTTTATTACCGTATCTTTCTTTAAAGTTACATTATTGTTTCGGATACACGGCCGTTTTGTTTGTTTTTTGGTCTTCTGTAGCGTCCTCAGACTTTTACAGAAATGTTCGCTATTTTGGGATGAAAATAGCGAACATTTCTGTAAAAGTGTGAGGACGCTACAGACGGCCAAAAAAAACGGCCGTGTAGCCGAAACAATAATGTAACTTAACAGAAAGATAGGGTAATAAAAATTAAAACGTATATATATATATATATATATATATATATATATATACTTCAAAATAAAATTATCCCAAAATCAGCGGTCCTGGATATGACCTAAAACTATATCCGATGGTGAGGGCCCAAGCTTGCAGGCCTTAGGGAGTGTGGAGCCACCCTTTAATTGCCATTGCTCCCAGGTCCACTCTGACCCGGAGTGGTAGCACCTGTTAGGGTCCCAACTATGGGTTAAATAGATTACGACTTAAAAAAACAAATATACTATATTAAAAAAAATCGTTCTTCAAAATCACCAGATTCGGCATTAAATAACCTGAAAAGGGTTGATATGCCGTAAAACAAAACAACCAACCAAAAATGAGCTGGTATGGAAAACTGTGATTATAAGATTTACAAGATATGACTGACAGTAATATTCTATAAGTATTATTCTACCTTAATAACAATTGCTCGATATACAAGATAGAGCAAATAAATCAACAATTTTAGTCATTCAATGAATTATTAAATTCATGACGTGGTATATTAGAGTTTCAGATCAAATATTTTTATTATTTTATGTAAGACAAAGAATAGATTAGAAATAGGTTAACTCCTTATACTATAGGATTTCGATGTCTACCATGTCTTCAGAAGAGAAAATATTAGCAAATAGTTATAATTGTTTTCACCTTATTTGCTTAAGTTAGTAAGACATGGAAAATCACAATTAAAAATTTATTGAGTAATTAAAAGTCATAGAGTAAGGGAAGTGGTAAAATCCGAAGTGAATGTCTTGAAAGTAGAGTGGTAAAATGATCCAAACTGTATTTTGAGTAATCCACATGACAATGTAATGATTCGAATAAGGCATTTTCCTGGAGCAATTTTCATTTGTTTATATAATGGGTCTTGTGAAAAGAGTGTTATGTATAAGTCAAGTGGGTCTGTTTATTAATAAACATATAAATTTATACATTTAATAATTTTATACTTATTGAACATAAGCTTAACATTTTACGCTAAAATAACTTTCAAATTGTTTATAAAATTAAAAATTAAAAAAATTAAAGTCTCTTTAGCAGACCGGCCATGCAAAATGAAAGAAACTGAAGTGATACGAAAAACGAAAAGAAAAGAGCAGAAAATAATAATAACTTCTCGACATTTCAAGTCGTAAAATACGCATAAATATATTTTATTTCATGCAAAATTCATGTTTTTAATAGAGCCAATATTCTATTGAGTATTATACCATTCTTAATGTATAATGATGATTTCAAACGTTGATTTACAGTGTTGCAAGCCGGGAAGTAATAGTTTTCATCGACTTACTCTTGCTGATGTAACTTTTTTCAATTTTGAATCGATTACGTCCGGCTTAAAATAAAATCAGATGTGTTCCCCAGGTCTAATCCATTACATGTAACGTTTCAAGCCTCTAGGCCAAAAATTGAGAAATTAGTTTAATAGATACAGTCTTGAACACACAGACAACGTCTCTCTCTCTCTCTCTCTCTCTCTCTCTCTATATATATATATATATATATATATATATATATATATATAATTTCTCTCTCTCTCTCGCTATATATATATATATAGAGATATTATTTATCTACTTTGATATAAAAGGAACTTTATCTGTCTTCGTACAAGTTCGTTCCTTTATGGACTCAAAAGACGACCGGACCGATTTTTATAAAATTTAATATGAAGTAACTTTAAGTTCCTTGCCGTGTTCTTAGATAGGTTTTCCATCGGAATGTCTTCGATAAGTATCGATTTTATAATTAATCAGATGAAAGAAGAAACAGACTAGTTTTACAAAGTAAACACCTTATACCGTTTTACATTACAAGTGCATTTGAGAAGTAATATTACTACACAAGCCGAAAAGTAGGATATATAAAATAAACAATAAGATTTTTGATACGACATAGGGGCGTGTTAGAAATGAACTTTTCTGCTTAAAGAACAATTGCACAAGGATATTTGACGTTTCCATTTTTAACTGTAATTCAAGCGATTATCACCGGCCAACCAGTAAATACATGCATATAAGTTAACATGACGGGGAATAAATACACGTGCAATCAGGGAGTGCACGTGTTTTTCTCTTTCAAAAATAGCTAATCGTTCAGAAATACTTATATACGAGAACTTATTTATCTCACAATGAATTTAGCAGTATTATTATTAAGTTGACATGAATAGATTCGAACGAATTTGAGCTCGAAATACTAATTCTCATGTACATTCCTACAGGCAGAGAATAACGCACTTACTCATATTTCTTTCTTAGTACCTACAAATCTATCTATAATAGATCAATAGGTATATATCAGTGCGTCTACGTTGTTTTATGTGTGCGAATATTTATTCATACACGTGGGAGCCATACATCTTTTGTAATTTACTGATTTTCAATATATCTTTCTTTTATCTCCATTCGGACAGTCTCTGGCCATATTTACTCCTCGCTAACTCGCTTGCTATTTCACGCTTCTTTGACTTTATATGGTTTACGACCATTTTCAAACCTATAATAATTCGTCTTCTATTTTGCACGCGGCCATTGTTACTTTCCCCGCCGTTTATTTTAACTATTATTCCAGCAGTCATTTCCTCCGAGTTCGATTCTTCTCACTTTTTTTTACTTCCTTTATTACTTAGTGGGTCAGTTTATATATATTTTTACATTATTAATTTTTATTACTTGTATTTTTCACTCTATTACTTATAGATTCTTTCTTACATTTATTTATGTTTTTTTTTTTAATTTTGCATTATGATACTATCTTAAAGGGATTGCTGAAAAAAATTCTCTCAGCGTAATTTCCAAACATCTTTTGCTCGCATAAACCTATATTATTATCGTTAAATGTTTAATTTAATTTAAAAAAAAACGAATAATGTTCGTTTTTCTACGATACCACAAGGTTTATTTAAGAAAATATATGCCTTTATATTCACTGATTTAGATGCGAGTAAGACATTTCCAAGATGAACATGTAACGATTCATGTTTATCAAATATGAATTAATTTAAAAATCGGAATAATCAATTGGTAAGACAGATATTATTCATTTTGCATGAGTAAAAATGGTATAGAATTTATTTATTTTCATGAAAATGATAGGTCAATCAACGCATAATACATATATTTTTAATATCTTACTCCTTGGTTTAAATCCATGTAAACAAACAGAGCAATTATGAGATTCGCACATTAGTCTAGAGGCACAGAAATGGTGATTTGATTTTATTACACTTAGTTGTAACGACTCGTGTTTACCGGAAGTACCGGTAATTTCATTTTGCTTTCTCATTGTGTGTTAGAATTGAGCTATCAGAGTTTAGTAGTATTTCTAAATCTTTTAGGTTTCTTGACAATTAGGTAAAGTGATATCGATTAATTACATTCGCATTTGTTTCCTTTTTCAACAGTTAACTTTTCAATTAATACAACTCATTGATTTGTATTTTCAGCGTTAACTTTCTGCACATTGCAGAAGATAAGAAATAGGAAAAATGATCGTTAAATCTTTGAATAATAACAGAGTTAAAATAAGATCTGCGAAGGTTCAAAAAGAAAACTTTTGTTTCTGGGTGTTGCGAGCACAACCAATCTCTTTATGTTGGAAGTTAAACTGTGAAAATCGTTGTCAAATGTCAGCCGTTTACACTCCTTTATTTTTTTTTCTGTTGAGAGTGAAATACCTCAGGGAATGGCAAACTGTTAAAACTTGTTTTTTAGTATTTTTCAAAGATGTCAGAAAGTTTAAAAGTTAAAGTGATTAACATATAAGTATTTTGTAAAGAATTACATCATTTATTTTAGGCATTAAATCAGCAAGGACGAAATAATGTTAGATTATGCCGGGGCGACATCAGTTTATCTTGGAGATACTCGATTTAATAAAATCGACTATTGTTATTAAAAGTAAAATGTTAAATAAAGTACATTATAGTTTGTCGGTATATAGAAGTAGTTTTAATATTAGATATAATAAATATTAGATTTAATAGATTTAATAAATAGATTTAAATAGATTTATTCGATTTAATAAAATCGACTATTATTATTAAAAGTAAAATGTTAGATGAAGTACATTATAGTTTGTCGGTATGTAGAATTAGTTTTTGTACAAAGCAAAATATGCTTGCACGGTTGTGGAATGAGGACGGGATCCTAGGGAACAATAAAGAAAAGAGAAAGGAATGTGACCTTGAAGAAATAAATGTAAACATCCTTAAAGAAATAGGTTTTAAATAAGAAATCGGAATAGAAAAACGTGAATCAAAAACCACATGTTAATAGGTGCAAGTTAAATGACGTAATAGGAACGGAGTAGTTTATATATACACAGTTAGCCAGTTGGAGAGTTGGAGTCAGGGTCAGCTAGCAACAGGGATTTTACTTTGAACGGCAGGGAAAGCAGCATCTATGACGAGTGCAATCTTCTAATGGAAAGCATTTAAAATAAGAGTTGTCTGAATTACAAACTGAGGCTTGTCGGTCATTCTTTGGGATAGATTTTTTTTATTTCAGCTTTCAACGGATTCTTCAATCAAGGCGAATTATTGGCAAAATGCATAACTAAACAGAACGGTATCCTGTCCAATTTGAGTTTTCCGTATTGTCAATATCCTTTTATCCATGTCACACACATATCCACAAGAATGATGAACACATGTATTGTAAATTTATTTATTACGTTTAAAACACTTGTGACCGCCGACCGGACAAGCAGATAACGACTCTTTTTATATGAGAAGTCTTTTAATTCAATTTTTAACTGGGGCTGATATCTTGTCTTTTCTTGCTCGCTCTTTTTTAGTGAAGATATATTGCCTGTCTTTCGCGACTCGTTATTTAGGTTGGCAGATACTCAAATGACCTCTCATCTCTGATTGCGTTATATAAAACCTTTATAGCAAGAACTCGTTTGTCAATCAAAACTAAAGAATAAGTCTTCTTTATTTGATTGTGTACTTTAAACTATATGGAATTTTCACGAATAAGTTTTATTTCTCAAAACTCTACGGCTATGGAACAAACTGTTACGACTGATCTTTCCGAGACTACAATACGAGCGTTTTAAATTCAACATATACACGTACTTGTACAAAAAACCAGAAGAAACTTATATATCCACGTGTATTATATACACTCCTTATATATATATATATATATATATATATATATATATATACATAGACCCCACCATCTAACATACCGTTAATCGACCAACGTAGCAGATCATTTATCTAGTGTCTACATTGCATACATATAATCTAGTACAGTGACCAACAGTTAACCAAAAGTAACGTTACATATAGTTAATTTAGCGCAGTGCTCTCCTTGAAGGGAGTACAACGTAATAATAAGTGTCCCTCTGATCGGTTGCTATAATTAAGAAATTGCTAGGTGATATTTTATGGACTATTCAATTAAGGACGTTTGGAATTTCAATTTCATTTTGTGCATATTCATTATGTGATAAATATGGTAAGTAATTATACTTATATGCATGTATGAATAATGGTTGTATGGAATACACTACACATGCGATAAGTACCGCAAACAGAAAAATAAAATAACAACATGCACATCAACATGGCGCCAGTTGTAATTAACTAAGTGATTTCATATATGGCTTGCATGAAATTTAATGTAATTATGATTATTTAAAAATATAAGCCACGGAAAAAAATTCAGAGGGGATATATTATGAAATCCATCAAATTGATTGAAAAAAAAACCAAACTGTTTATTGAGTATTCGCAAAAATAAATACGGTTATTTACTCGATAAGCAGGATCATATTTGTCAAATAAAATGCTATTTAAGCTTAATGTAAAAAATCAGGTTGCATTTTCCCATGCATCCGATTACATTAAATACATTTTGGTAAAAAGCAATGAACGATTTTAAAATAGATTTGCATTATTATTCATCGAACTACTGTTCTCATCTTGAGTTTGATTTTCACAACGTTTCGGTCTATATAACCTTCGGCCTTCTTCAGGTGTCTGTTGTCGAACTCGGAAACGTTTCTGTCGACTCGGGAATTTGGAGTGGATTTCGAGCGGAATCTTTTATTTACTTCACGGGGGAAGCGTGCTGCTGTTCCGTCAGCCATGACTGGATAGGGGTCCTAAGTAATTCGCAAATGTGTATTTCGGTAGCCCACACTGAGGATTGAATCTTCCACCTTCAGGAGAACATCACTTTTACAATTGATTTTTCCAAGTACTCTAACTCTACACCAAAGGTCTTTGTGGACAATTCTAGTACGAATATTAGGAACCTTAAACCTATTTTTATTTCTAGTTGTAAATATTAACATTTATTACTAATTATTACTATATATTGATGTATCTTTATCTCTAGTACTTGCATATATTTATATTTTTACTTATTACTTGAAAATATGATCTATCGTTTATAATTACTGCTCCACATATCTTATTGAATTCTATACTAAGTCTATTAGAAGTTGGTTATTCCCCAGCATATGTGCTTTCAATAGTCTTATTGTCCACCGTTCTTCTCTGTCTATAATTTTTACTTGGTCTCATAATGGTAGATGGGAAACCATTTCCGTTCGAAATTACGTCTAAATTCCCAAGTTCGACAGAAACATTCCCGAGTTCGACTAGAGACACCTGAAGAAGTTCGGAGGTTATATCGAGTGAAACGTTGTGAAAACCACACAAGATGAAAACAGTAGTCCCATGAATAATACTACAAATAACCAATCCTCATCTAAAAAATTCAGAAATGTCATAAAATATATTTGTTATGTTATTTAGTTTATTTTAACTGTGATATTATTCAATTCTAAAAGTAAAAATTATTTCTGATATTCACAAAAGTCAAAATTTCGTAATTTATTTATTACGTTTAAAACACTTGTGACTGCCGGCCAGACAAGTAGATAAAGACTCTTTTTTATATTTTATTATTTATTTTTTATTTATATCATATTTTTTATATAATGATTTTAATATATTTTTTTAGCTCGGGCTGATATCTTGTCTTTTCTTGCAGGTTCTTTTTCAGGGATGAGAAATTGCCTATCTTTCGCGACTCGTTATTTTGATTGCCAGATACTCAAATGAACTCTCATATCTGACTGCATTATGTAAGACATTCATAGCAAGAACTCGTCTGTCTATCAAAATAAGAGAATAAGTCTACTTTCTTCAATTATTTACTTTAAACGATATGCAATTTTCATGAATAAATGTTATTTTACAGAACTCTACAGCTATGGGACAAACCGTTATGACTGCTCTTCCGGAAACTACAATATGAGCGTTTTAAATGTAATACATACACGTATTTGTACAATAACATGTTAGACAGTATCTTTACTGTTCTCCAGCTTGCAATAATATTTTCAATCCATCAGCTGGCACTCTCGTTCATCTTTATCTTCAAGTGTTCAGGTTTGTTAAATCGTGCCAATATTCCAATTCTAAAACGTTTATTTAAATGTTGTTTTGTTTAAAATGAAATCTGTTGGTAGTAATGTTTAAATAGAAAGAAGTTAATAGTTTTTAAACATCAGTAAAACTAAAATTTACAAATCACCCCCTACAAGTGTATTTTATGTTTGATAAAATATATGCACATATACCATGTGTTTGAAGGTAATGGGAAAAAATAATGGCTGTATATTTAAAGATGTCGAGATTTATAAAGAATCGGAAACGAAATTGATAATTGTATTGCAGTTGGGAATTACATACAAAGTCGATTATTATATCGAAATTAGGAAAATATTTAAATCGTTCCATCCCTTTGAAGAAAATGTTTTAATAAAATATATTTGTTGTTTTCAAGTCGGTTTCTATTTAACCCATAGTTGAGACCATAACAGGTATTACCATTCCAGTTAAGAGTGGACCTGAGAGCAAGAAAAATTAAAGGGTGGCTCCACACTCCCCAAAGCCCGCAAACGAGCCTCACAACTGGATATAGTTTAAGGTCATATGCATGCCCTTTCTTTCTATTTAAATCTGTCTTGGGGTTCACGCATTAAATTAATTGCTTTGTCTGCTACTTCCTCTATAGTTTCAAGCAGTGTCTCTCACATGACGTTATTCGCTATCCTTATAATTCTACTATAGTAACTTTTTTATGAAGTAGTTATCATATGTTATGTTCTCGGAATAATTTACTCCAAATACCGCCATGTTAAAAATAGTTAACATAAGGAAAATATAAAAACGCCATTTTTACATGAGAGCAAGTGATTGTTACGCGTTAGGTTTTTTCTAAAACTCATACTTGTGACGCTGCAGCACTTACAGACAGTTATGACATGGTAAGTTATTCTAATTAATGAAAACTAATTCTTTTTCCAGAAGTATGTTATAGTTTGCTTGAAGCATTGTGCGTAGTGTGAAATGAGTTGTGTTGTAAGCCACGCCGAACAGTTGTATGCGTTCCCTTTTCATTTTCCCTCTGAAGAAGTGTTCCTACCCTCGAAAATTAGGGACATCAACTCCCAACATCTTCTACGGAACATTATGTTTGTAAATAAACGTAATATAATTGAAAAATATAAAACATTCCTTCTAATATTTTCATTATTCTTTTAAGTACTAAGCCGTGTCCATGGTGTTTCCTACGAACCGCATTGATATAGCCTTCAAACTAAACTCTTTCCAATTCTTTGCATTTAAATTATTTTCAATCCAGAAAAAAACAATAAAAACGTTATTTATATACGGCGAATATCTATTTGACAACAATGAATTTCGTTTATTTAGACCATAATATATTACAACTGTTTTAAAAATCCAAACGATAAGAGGTCATAATATATATATATATATATATATATATATATATATATATATTTACATATGTATATATATATATATCTGTGTGTGTATGTGTGTGCCTGTGCGTGCGTGTATATATATATATATATATATATATATATATATATAGTTACAGGGAGAGAAGGCGCGAGACACAAACAGTATAAGAAGGAAAATGGTCGAAATGGCGCATATAATTTAGCTGGTTTAAATATTTCAAAAGAATGATAGGGAAATGTAAACATGAAAGAACACGCTAAATTGTCAGTGCGACATTCAGACCAATAGAAAACACGCTTACCCGTGATAATAAAGATAAAAGAGGAATGAGAATAAAGAGGAAAGGAAAAAAGAAAAAAAAGAAAGCTGTATGGAATACCGAAACTAGATATATACCTTGGTTTATAATTAGCTATCTAACTAAAGAAACGACTAAATAAATGTTGGAATTTCTCTCTCATATAATCTATATATCTATGCACGTGAATGCTTGTGTGTGTGTGTGTGTATGTGTGCTTGTGTACATTTCCCCACCGAATACCTAAGTAAATTTTCGGTCTAGAGTCTCTAGATTTGACATAGGGGGTATTTAGATTCGGAAAAATCTCTTCAATTTGTTTTCGGCTAGAAATTTGGCTGTTTGACCTTTGAAAACTCTGCCAAACTCCTCCACCAATTTTGGGTCTAAAAACTTGAAATTTTAAAATGTAGATGACTTGAACATGGATCAACTTTTTAATTTGATTTGAGCCCCAAAGAACAAATGTTAAGGGTTCAAAATTGGAGTCAATGTTAAAACTAAATTGACCTCTGCAGTCTCTACCAAATTACTCAGCCAATTTCTGAGCTAAGCATTTGTAATTTTACATAAAGGGTATTCAGAGATAGAGCAAGCTTTTTACTCGGTTCGGGTCGAAAATTTGAGCTGCCAAGGGGTTGAAGGCCAAAAGATTTGACCTTTACAGTGTCTAAAGGCTATTCAGCCAATTTTAGGTCTAAGCATTTGAAATTTATACATAACGAGTATTAAGACATGCGGCAAGTATGTTAATTAGTTTTGGGGCGAAATATTGGCTGCCATGTGGTCTAAGTTGAAGGACTTGGCCTTTGCTGATTCTACTAATCTCTCCGCCAACATTTGGTCTAAAGACTCGAAATGTTAGGTGTTGGTAAGTTGGACATGGGTAAAACGATATATTTTTATTTGAGACCAAAACAATAAATGTTAATGGGTCAAAATTGGGGTTAAAATTTTAAAAATTGACCTCTTCGGTCTCTACGAAATTATACACGCAAATTTTAGTCTAAACATGTGAAATCTTACATAAAGTGTATTCACACGTAGGGCAAGTTATGAACAGTACATAGGACCCGGCCAAAGCCGGACTGCATGCTAGTAGTGAACATAAAACTTTAATGTGTCTTTGTCTGTGTTCTATATCCTTATCAATACGTTTCATTGGTAGCAGGCGCAGTTTATAAAGCGTAAGAACAGACAAGCCTTACGTATAGCAATGGCTCTAAATCTTATCAAGCAGCGCTAGCAGATGTTACAGTCAATTCCAACTTTGATAGGGGGCAGGCCAAATTACGTGTAATGGTATGATGTTCTTTGTCGAAGTATTGTCCACAGAGAATTAGCTCCTTTTTTTCCAATGAGTCATCAATAATAATTGACAAGCATAATCTAGTGGCGAATAATAATAATAATAATAATAAGAAGAAGAAGAAGAAGAAGAAGTAGAAGAAGAAGAAGACTAAAAACACCACCACCAACAACAACAACAACACAAATCTGCGAAATAATTGATAAAAAACACAACAATTTTGTTTAGATCAGTCATCTATAAATGTTAACCTTAATGAATAGCGAGGAAAAAGAAATAGAAGATAGCAGTAATAATAAACAGACAAATGTGGATAATTTTCCCGAAAGGGAACAGCCGTAAGTGAAAAGAATCTCCTTCCGAATATCAAATTTTATTTGCAGTAATTTTCCCGAATAAATAATCAAGCTGGTATGCAGCAAGTATGTTCGATGGAGGCGGTCACATCTTGACAGGATCTTGAAAATAAAATAAAATCAACCCAACGTAGCAAAAAAACAAAAAAAACAAACAAAAATAAATAAATAAATAATGAAAAGACGAGACAGAAGCGTAACGAGTTGGAGTTGATGGGTGGATATGGGTGGCATCCAGGAAACGCCGAAAATAAATGACTCAGTAGTGCACAATGAGGAGAAAGGTGTTGGGTGTGATGGAAGTAAAAAAACAGGGAATATGCTTAGAGTAACGTCACCTATCGATCGAGTCATGCCAAACATTTTGTAAACCGACATTAGGGTAGATAGCGTCGGAGAACAAATCTGAAGAAAATATATTCGAATCTACAATGGAAACCTATTCGCATCAGCAAAAAAATCGGACTTAGTTGATTTTATGGACTGGAGTGAAGTAAAACATAGATACCGCGACCAGGGCATTAATATATATATATATATATATATATATATATATATATATATATATATATATATATATATACATATATATATATATATATGTTAAGTTGTTGCTCAAGACATATGTCTATTTCAATAAAATGCATCGTTTCCGAAACGATCGTACAATCTATTGATTTTGTCTTCCTTTTGAAATTGAGTTTTAATTCAAAATTATGTATCGCTTTACTCAATATATATATATATATATATATATATATATATATGGAGAGAGAGAGAGAGGGAGAGATAGACAGACAGATAGATAGATAGATAGATAGATAGATAGATAGATAGGTCAATCAAATGAAAGTCGCGTGATTATTACAGAGTGCTCAATGCAAGATAGAGCTGGTATACAGTATGTTTATTTTACCAACACTATTTGTGACATATATGCATACATGTTTCAGTAGGGTCCCAATTTCGAGAGAACGCTTCATCAGACCAAAAAAGAATACCAATTCGTTTTTGGCTGATTAAGTGCTGTCTCTTAATTGGAACGCAACTGGAACATTTATGCACATATGTAACGAAACATGTCTGTATAATAAACAGCCTATATATATATATATATATATATATATATATATATATATATATATATATATATGAGTACTTCATGTAATCACATAAATTAATATACGAAGATAAAATGTTGTGCGTACATTTTAAGTATTTACTTCAACAGTGCTCAATACATAGGTGGATCTAGGTAGTAATTTATGAAAATATATATGGTAATAAAGCTACACAGAATTATTCGCATTTCATCCTAGTTAGCATTCTCATGTTTATGCATAAGCTAAACGAATTCTCACGGGAATGAAACACGGAATATTCTGTGTAGCTTTATTGCCACATATATTTTCATAACTTACTTATAATATTGCGTTGTAATTTGGCTTATAAACGTATTTATACATATGTTTTGTAGAATCTGAACAGCGCGTCTATCGCGGAAAACAGAAACCTTGATTTTTATATCACGTTCGTCAAACGTATTCTTCCGGCATTTCGAAGTACTATCGCTGACTACAACACGTGGTCTGTTTAATAAGTGTTTGTTTTAATGACTCCAAGTGTACTGCAGCTAGCTAATATTCCTCTAATAAGACATGCGATATCATAAAATAAAAATGTTAGTATTATGCAATATATTCGGGAACTTTCAGGGAAGATAGCAATCTGTTGTCAAGAAAGAAAAATATTTAAATTCTGGTAAAATCTACTGCTAATTTGATTCCTGGGAGGGTAGACCTTGTTATCAACAAAATGTCAATGGTAAAATGGTGTTTCCACAACGTCAAATAATTTGCAACTCATGCTTTACACTTGAGAGTGCTGAAAATCTGTGCTGACTTGTCACACAGATTATGAGTGTGTTCCTTGGAATTTCGGTTTTATGTAAGATGTAATACCTGTTCTTACATTGCACTTAATCAGTTCTGGTCTCGATCTGTGAAAGAAATCGTTCCAAAATTGAGGCTATTTGAATTCTTATCTTACTTGATGAACCACACATGCAGCATGAATTCCCCTACGTTAAAAAAATTGACCTTGTGTCTAATTATTCCCTGGCGGAGAGACAACTAAACAGGACGTCAGAGAGTACCAATGATCATGCACCGGTGAGGAGTCGTATGTAATCCCCGAGTAAGGCCTAAAATCAGGGGGGGGGTGATAAACGCGCAGCCAGACCTTAACAAGACTTATATTAAAGAGAGGTGGATTGTCCTGAATATTGCAAGGAAAATCACCGGTAGAGAAATACAAAAAAAACTGAATTGAAATAGAATAAGCTGTTCTTTTGTATTATCAAGGGGTCATTGAAAGCCGTTCGACTGGGATCTCGAAGAAGTATTAATTATGATAATTTATTACAGAAATTTCATCTACCTTCTAAACTGCTTAATTTATCGCTGCAATGCTACGGACAATTTCCTTAATTTTAATACTAATTTAACTATCTGATGAGGCGAAACGATTTGAAGAACTACAAAACAGAGTGTTGTTCATTTCCATCTGCTATCTACAAACAAACAGCTTTAATTTTTTTATCAGTGTTTACAAAAGAGATTACAGTTATGAATGCATTCTTTTGTGTTCGACCAGTGGAGATAAATAAGGGGATTCCTGTAAAAGTCCCACGTTTTTATTCAACTGAAAGATTAGATTACCATTTAAAATTCTAATCTACATTCTTGCAAAAGGGTTTACTGTTGCAGATAATACATATTTAAACCTGATCCAAATAGCATGAACAAACGTTTCCCAAAATTACCGAGTTTTGCATTAAATAACACGGACAGAGTGGATATACCGTATAACAAGTGTTTTGTCGTATCGCAAAAACAAAAACAAATAACATACAAGTAAATCGCGATGTATCCAAACAGTCGTGCGAGATGGGTGAGCGGATATAGAGCTTAAGCTGATTACCTACGTGTCCAGATTTCGAATCTCGCTAGATTCAGCCACTCTGATGAGGCGTATACGACGAAACACGTGTCAGTAGATCATTATATTTTAAAAAATAATATATATGGCGCTCGCCATGTGGGGGTACCAAATTGGTTAAAGGAAAAATTATTCCCAACTCGCATTTAGGTAAAAAAAAATACACGTTCGTAAATAATTGAATTCATTCAAAACGTATCGTAAAAACAAATAACATATAAGTAAATCGCGATATATCCAAACAGTCGTGCGAGCGGATAAAGAGCGTAGGCTCATTAGGTGGAGTCCCGATTTCGAATCTCGCAAGATTCAGCCAATCTGATTATTCGTAGACGACGAAACATGTATCAGTGGATAATTATATTTTAAAAATAATATATATATGAACATATATATAATTTACATATATATATATATACATTCATATATATATATTATTTTAAAAATATTTTAAATTTCGACTCTCATAAGACTTTCTCAGGCACATAGAAACATATAAAAAATAAATAGATATATTTATTGAGACGGTCAACTAAAATCGTTTTAAATTGTATAAAACATTGAAGTATAGCATTTCCCCTTTCATATCGACCCAGGTTGATGGTGGATTTATTTTAATGAGTAAAGCTTCGTTGATGGGGAGGCGCAGTTTACAATTTGACAGTATTTTTATTAATACGTTTCTGAATTAATTTTGCAATGTGCTAGTCATTCCTTCATAGATTCAAGTGGTGTCCTACATGGTTCTGACATTGACGGTCATGACTCATCCGTCTATCTCTCCCTCCTCGATACATTCGTGAATTTTTTGTTCCTCATCATTAGGGCTATGACAAGAGAATATTATTTTCATTATTTTGA
>NC_136497.1:90312969-90405469 GCF_053919585.1 Euprymna scolopes
ATATCCTTATTTATTTAAACAAAAACTTCCATATTTCTTTTTTATACTTACAAATGAGTTTTAACTATTTCAAGAAAATTTATTTTTATATACAAAATATTCTATTTTCTGAGAAAAGTTTTATGAGTTTAATGTATTGTAAAATCAGGCACATTCAATGACTGAAATAGCTGATTCCAGCTTATCTTTACAACTACAACGACCATTTAGACAAGGGAACAATAAAAATTGACAAAAAGATGCGTAGTTAGAAGGGCTGTCAGAAAAATAAGTAAACACAGACACAAGCATTTTAATACTTATTTAATTTTCTGTGTAGTTCTCTACATAAGATAATGGATGACACGCATATAGAGTACAGCACAGAGATAGTTAAATTTTGGTTTGATTTTTTGCAACTCTGTGTAGGCATTCGTGTGTGTGCGCGCGTTTAGAGGCGTGCATTGAAGATCTGTGGGATAGGGCGATAACAGCAGAAGCCGAGCCCATTTCTCTGTTTAGGAGGCGATGAACGATAATACTTCAGTTTTATTCTTGTCGTAATGCCTGTTTTAGAAAAGATGAACTTGTCAGATCAGAAGAAACAGAAACACTTCCTACTCCGAAGCAGCATAATGAACCGATCAACTGACACTCCCTTTGAACACCTGATGAATTTGGTTCCTCAACAAAATCATAGAAATAATAAAAACGCAGTTATATAAAAAGAAAAAAAAATAACACATTTTTGACAAGCCGAAAGTAGAAACAGTTATAGTTGATGAATAAAAGCTCGATAATAAATAACGCCATTTTTATTCATACAGTATATATAAACACTCTAAAGCCTAAAATAGCAAAGTGTATACACACACGCACCCCCCACATATATATATATATACATATATATATATATATATATATATATACTTAACTTGTTTTTACATAAGCAGTAATATGTTGCTACACAATCAGGAGCATGTTTCGGTAGCTGGTTACTAGTAATTAAAGATCATTTTAGGGTATACATCTTATATCAAATGTTGCAAACTTTGCTTTCATAGCAAAGTTTTGTAACTAGTTGACTGAAACCTGTTCATGACTGTGTGGAACATACCACTGCTTTTGTAAAAACAGTATACCCTGCTCTATGTCGGCACTAAACACTCTTGTATTAAGTTCATTAAACTTTTTCGCTTACTTAACCACTGGAAAACAATAACCTCTTAATAAATAAATAAATATACAAGGTTTTTTTTTTCCAAAAGTTCAACTTAGAAATAGAAGTTCGGAGTAGCACCATAAAAACGAGCGAGCTTTTGGGCGCAAGAATTTAGTATTCTAGATAATCATTTCCATTCTACATGCATTTTTATCAGCTATGAACGATGGTTATAAATAAGCGCTCGAAGCGCACTTTCGTCATAGAAAGTCGCTCCAAAAGAAAAGCCTCCAACTTTTAAAACTGAAAACATTAAAGAGCTACGAAGACGGGAGTTGTACCATTTAAATGGAGTATAGATCGATTACGTGTAATTATATTTATGCAGATATTCTATATGATGTATACTTGCATAATATTTGCGAACAAAGAATATAGTAAACACAAAATTGTTTCTATATATATTTATGTATACGTATATATTTTTGTAAAACAAATCTATCTATCTATACTCCTATCAACTCGTTTTTCTTTTTTATGTATTGATATTGATATTAAAATCCCTCTTTTCTATTTATTTTAAAAGAAAATAAAATTTTCTTATATATGGGTTGTGGAATTGCATTCACTAGCAAAAGATCTAGCTAATGTGTATATTCTTTTAAACATTCATTTTAATTAATTTCCTATTAGTTTTTTTTCGGTTTTCTTATGGGATGATAATCTAGATTTAACTATTACGTGTAATTATATTCATGCAGATATTCTACATGATTTATACTTGCATAATATTTGGTAAAATTTTTACAGTAAGCAAAAAATTGTTTTCATATATATTTATGTATACCCATATATTTTTGTTTAATCTATTAGTCTATCCATCCATATATCTATAAAAGCGAAAGAACTCTGTCAATTTTAAGTCTGCAGACTCAAAATTTGATATAGAGGGTACTGAGATTTGGGAAAATGTTTGTGATCGGTTTTCGGCCAGAAATTTGGCTGTTAAGATGTCAAAGTTCAAGGATTTTACCTTTGAGAACTCTACTTTACTCCTCCGTCAATTTTGGGTCTAAACACTTCAAATTTTAGATATAGGTTCCTTGAACATGAATCTAACTTAATGACATGATTTGAGCACCAAACAAAAAATGTCAAAGGGGCATAATAGGGATCAATGTTAAAAAAAAATTGACCTCTGCAGTCTCTACCAAATTACTCAGACAATTTCCGGTCTAAACATTTGAAATTTTACATAAAGGGTATTCAGAGATAGGGCAAGCTTTTCATCGATTTGGGCCGAAAATTTTTAGTTACCAATATATAAATGTATGTATGTATGCTTGCATCTTTGCTCAACACTTTTGACAGAGGCAGCAAATTTTCTCAAGATCAGTAGCGTTTTGAAGTTCGACCTTTCATACAACAAATATCGAAAAATTGGCTAAAAACATAATTATCTTCACCTTAAACTGGGCACTTTTCTACATGAGGGGTCGCTTTTTTCGCCGATATTATTTTAACTCATCCTCTCCTGTTTGATTGTCTAGCCTAAATTTTTAAAAATGTCACTAAACAGCATAGACGTCAGTTTTTTATTCCCGTTCTTTTCCTCCTTCGCGACACGGGTTCGAGCCTGCGTTCCTACTATTACTTTTTTTTTGCTCAACATACACATCCAAACACCCTGGCAACGGCGGGAAATCATGCTAGTATATCTATAAAAGTGAACGTGTCTGTGTATATGTCTGTGTCTGTCTGTGTGTCTGTCTGTGTACATTTCCCTACGCAATAACTCTGTCAATTTTTAGTCTACAGACTCGAAATTTTATATATAGGGTACTAAGATTTGTGAAATTGTACGTGATCGGTTTTCGGCCCGAAATTTGGCT
The DNA here is from genome assembly GCF_053919585.1 of Euprymna scolopes. Taxonomy (NCBI): domain Eukaryota; kingdom Metazoa; phylum Mollusca; class Cephalopoda; order Sepiida; family Sepiolidae; genus Euprymna; species Euprymna scolopes. The sequence goes on from NC_136497.1 coordinate 90,316,003, forward strand.
GTAAAGGGGTAAAGTTTAATGATTTGACCTTTGTGGACTCTACCAAACTTCTCCGACAATTTTGGGTCTAAACACTTGAAATTTTAGATATATGTTCCTTGGGCATGGGTCTAACTTGATTAAAGCCCTAAACAATAAATATTAACAGGTCAGTATACGGGTAAAACTTTAAAAAATTGACCGTTTATTATTATTATTATTATTATTATTATTATTATTATTATTATTATTATTATTATTATTATTTGCTCAGCATACACCTCACAGCCGGGAAACGCCGGGCACCCATGCTAGTATATATATAAAAGTGAACGTGTCTGTGTTTCTGTCTGTGTACATTTCCCTGCGCAATAACTCTGGCAATTTTTAGTCTACAGACTCCAAATTTGATATACAGGGTACTAAGATTTGGGGAAATCTTTGTGATCAGTTTTCGGCCAGAAATTTGGCTGTTTAGGGGTCACAATTCAACGATTTGATCTTTGAGAACTACAAAACTCCACCGACAAGTTTGGTCTAAACAATTGAACTTTTAGATATATGTTCCTTGGAGATGGATCTAACTTAATGACTTAATTTGAGCCAAAAACATTAAATGTTAAGGGGTCTTAATAAGTTCAACGTTTAAAAAAAATGACCTCTGCGGTCTTTACCAAATTCCTCAGACAATTTCTGGTCTAAACACTTGAAATTCTAAATAAACGGTATTTAGAAATAAGGCAAGGTTTTAATCGGTTTGGGTCGAAAATTTGAGTTATCAATATATAAATGTATATATGTATGTATGTTTGCATGTCTGCCTAAAACTTTCGACAGAGGCGACGGATTTTACCAAGATCAGTATCGTTTCAAAGTTCGACCATTCATACAACAAATATCCAAAAATTGGCTACAAACATTAATATCTTCACCTTCAACGAGTCACTTTTCTACAGAGGGGGGGGGGTCACTATTTTCGCCGATATCTTTTAAAGTTATCCTCTCCTTTCGCATGTCTAGCCTTAATTTAAAAATAAGTCACTTCAGGTTTGGCGCTTGTCTTAACCGCAAAGACGTCAGTTTTCCGCCCTGTTCTTTTCCCCCTTCGCGGTACGGGTTCGGGCCTGCCTTCCTACTACCACTTTCTATTTTCGCTCAACATACACATTCAAAATCCCGGTCAGCGCCGGCCACTCATGCTAGTATATCTAAAAAATTGAACATGTCTGTGTATCTGTCTGTTTTTCTGTCTGTGTATCTGTCTGTGTACATTTCCCTACGCAATATCTTTGTTAATGTTTAGTCTACAGACTCGAAATTGGATATACAGGGTACTAAGATTTGAGAAAATCTTTGTGGTCCGTTTTCGACCAGAAATGTGGCTGTTAAGCGTCAAAGTTCAACGATTTGACCTTTGAGAACTCTACCAAACTCCTCCGACAATTTTGGGTCTACGCATTTGAAATGTTAGATATATGTTCCTTGGACATGGGTCTAACTTAATAACCTAATAAGAGCCCTAAACAATAAATGTTAAGGGATCATAATAGGGGTCAATTTTTTTTTCGCTCAGCATACACCTCACACCCGGGCAACGCCGGGCAACTATGCTAGTATACATACATAATATATATATATATATATATATATATATATATATATATATATATATATATATATATGTTTATTTATATTATAGGTGACTTTTATACATATAACGAAAAATGGAATATGATTTTTGGAAAAAAAAATGACATAGGCTTCAAGAATTCAGCCTTAACAGCCAATTAGTATAACATCGTTTCTGAGACGATATATTAATTTTTAAATTTGGCTTAAAGTATTAACAACAGCACAGGCATTAGACTTTTAAAACATATACCTAAATGTATGATTAATACAGATATAAGAATATACAAAGATTAAGAAGCAAACCAAGGTTATAATCTATAAAAAGGTTAAAATAATTTCCTTAAAAAAAATTGTAATAAAGATTATATCAAGCAACTAAAAATGTTATTTATATACATGGTGGACATTGAACTGAAGATTAAAAGGTTATGCAGCAAATCAAGATTATAAGTGAAAAGAGGTAATATAATCTTTTTTTTATTGCACCTTCACCCCAAACAAGGCACATTGCCACTTTGTTGTAGGGGGCTACTATCAGGGGCATAAGCATCAGGGGTACTGCGTAGGGAGTTGGGCAGCAAGATGTCGGTTCACGTCACACTTGAAGTTCTGCATGTCAGTACAGTTGGGGAAGCAGGGACCCGGAAGGAAATTCCGAAGTCTAGTGGTTCTGGGGAAGAAACTACTGGATTAGAAGTCTCTCTTACATCTAGGGATCTCTACCGTAAAGGGGTGGTATTTAGCTGTGTGTCGGGTTTGTCGGGGGTATTTACGTCGCCGGGGCACAAGTGCTCCCAGTTCGTCAGAGCATTCACCGTTAAAGTATTTGTAGAACAGACAGAGGGGTGCAATATTTCGTCGATGGAACAGAGGCTGAATTTTAGAAGACAGTTCAGGACCTATCAGATTGGCGACTCTCTTTTGAACCCCGTCTAGGAGCGAGAGACTAGTGGCAGATGCACCAGCCCAAATATGACAATACTCGATACATGGGCGAATGTTAGTCTTATAGATGTATAGGATACTTTCAGGCGTTAATGGCGTCCTAGCACGGTAGGGAGAACTCACCTTCTTCGCAGCGGTCCTGGCAATGTTCTCAACGTAATTGTTCCAACTCATGTTTTCTGTGAACGTTAGGCCGAGGAGTTTAAAGGATGTACTTTCAGATAAAGCGTCATTGGCCATTTATATTCGTTGTAGGGAAGGTTTATTGTAATTATTGAAGAAAACAAGTTTTGTCTTGGCAGCATTGAATGTGACCATCCATTTATGTCCCCAATCCACTACGGATCGGAGGTCATCCTCTAGTGTTTCCGCCATTTCTTTAGATATGCGTTTATTTGTTTTCCTGACGTGTTTGTTATAGAGCGTGGTGTTGTCAGCATACATACCCATCTCACAGACAATTTTGTCAGGGAGGTCATTTATGAATATTAGGAATAACAGAGGTCCAAGAATAGAACCCTGAGGCACTCCCGAATTTATATCATACTGCTTAGATGTACGACCGTCAAGGACAACCTGGATTTTTCTCTTATCTAAGAAGTATCTAATTATGTTATGTATTCTTCCAGTGATGCCGTATGATCTAATTTTCTTGAGAAGACCCTCATGCCATACCCTGTCAAAAGCCTTAGATATATCTAGAGCTACCGCTCTACCCCCTCCCCGCTTTGTCCAGTGAATGGTATATACGTTCTGAGATTACAGTTAGGATGTTTCTTGTTGAGCGGGCTTGCCTAAATTCATATTGGTGGTCAATCAGAAGTTTGGCATCTGTAAGCTGATTGACTCGAGCTTGGTTAATTATGGTCTCAAATATGTTGGCTAAAAGTGGGAGGGGGGCTAATTGGGCGATAATTTACTGGGTCAGTTCTTTCGCTGAAATTCTAGAAAACTGGTACTACAGAAGCAGTTTTCCAGCAGGCAGGAAAGCAAGATTCATTAAGGCATTTGTTGTAAAGTTTGGAGAGAACTAGAGCTACTTCGGCGGAGCACTCTTTTAATAGCACCGCTGGGATGAGATCGGGTCCACATGCTTTTGAAATGTCAAGGTTCTTTATGATAGCATGCACCTGAGCAGGGGTGATTGTCACATCGTCTAGCGTGGCGTCTGTCCGCATAGGAAATTCAGGTAGGGGGTGGTTGGAAGGGTCCAGTGTGGAGTTTGAGGCAAACCGACTGGCAAGCATGTTAGCCTTCTCGGTTGCTGAGCAAACAACCTCGTGATTTTTAGTTCGTGGAGGAATTGTTGATTGCCCATTATTTACTACACTGTTGTAGATTTTCCAGAAGTCTCGGGTTCCTAATTTCTGTGCTTTGATGCGTTTGTTGGTGGTTTCAGTAAATTCTCTCTTAGCTGTCGCTATTTCTTTCTTAAGGTTATTTCTGGCTTCTATCTACTTCTGTTTGTTTGATCTGGACTTATGTCGGTTAAATTTGCGGTACGCATGCTGCCTTTGCGTTATGGCAGCTGCACAATTAGGAGTGAACCATTCAATTGCCGCTTGGAACCATTCAGTGGTTTTATTTGCGCAATGTTCAGCAGGAAGTGAAAAGCTATTTTGCCATGGAGTGTCCCTGATGAGATCTCTGATGGCTTCTTAGTCAGCCTTTTTTATAATATCTCGTTGTTTTGAGCAGTGACTCTTCAGTTTTGGCTCCAGAGTTTAGGGCAATTTCAGCCATTACCACTGCATGATCGGCGTTCCCAAGAGGTCTGTGGGCATTCGTTACACAATCATTCGGAAATGTGGTCAAAAACAGATCTAGAAGTGGTGCATGTTGTTCTTGCTGGTCTGTGAAACGGGTTGGAAACGTAACCATCTGTGATAGGGAGTGAGATATAGAGAAGTTATGTGTTGTGGTACCATAAAAAATAGCGTTGATATATACAGTGCTAATTAAAAAAAAAGAAACCATTTTGCACTAACACAACGGCATTTTCGGTTCTAAAATATAATTTTATATTTTTGGAAAAAGAAATAATTAAATTGAGATTGCTAAGTAACATTTTAAAGTACTTTTAGTTTTCCATTCGTAAATCAAAATAAAAGATTGCTCGCTAAGTACTGTACAGACAGAACTGAACACATTTTTTTGTGAGTGACTCAGCAGAGTATTTTTATTATACAACACTAATAAAGCAAAGTGTTGCGAGTATATGCTCGCGTAATTGATGTTCAACAAAATGCTACGTTATTGCTAATAATTCATCTATTTAACACATTAAAGCGCGAACATATTTTTTAAAATATTAATGCGATCTTCGCGCAACAATTGAGAATTCGAACAACAAAATCATCAATATTGTTCCGAATATAATAGCATTGAATAATTGAAAAGCGCTACGTGTAATTGGCAATGTCAGGAAACAGATGCTTTATAATGATCCAAGATACGTTGACAAATTCAATGGTGGAACACGCCCTTAAAAAAAACGTTTACTATACACATATGTTATGGTTTATATTCGTTGGATTATCTAAAAAATTTCTCAGTTTGGGCGATTTTCTCGCAGGGTTTTGAAGTATAAGATATAAAATAGCTTTGTTTGATCAAAATATTCATATTATACATAGAAGGAGATAGAGAGAGAGAGAGAGAGAGAGAGAGAGAATTAGAGAGTAATATAGAGAAAAGGGATTACAGAAAGTCACACATATACATCTCAAATTTAAGAAAGAAGATCATATACACCGAATCATTTCTATGATATACATCTTAAAATCTCGTTTAACATATGCAGAAAAACATATTGCTGCGCAGCTATTTGATTTTGGTATATATATTCATATACTTATTCATTTATAAAACGCATATATATATATATATATATATATATATATATATATATATATATAGGTGTATATACATATATGTATACGTCTATGTATATCTCTCTCTCTATATATATATATATGTGTGTGTATGTAAATATGTATGAATAAATATCTACACGAAAAATATATAAATGTTTATATCTGTTCTGTATTTATTTCCTATGTGTTGACGTGTAGGAATACAAAAAGCCTTTTGAAAAAAAAACACAAGAATGTTTCTTCCAAAAGCACAGACTTTTGACCGATTCCTCGGTTTTCTTCAGTTAGGAAGACCGAAGGATCGGTCGATAATATGTGTTTTGAAAGAAACATTCATGATTTTTTCAAAAGACTTTTTGTATTCCTACACGTCAACACATAGGAAATAAATACTGAAAAGATGCACACATTTATATATTTTCGTATTGATTTTTTATTCATACATATTTACATATGAATATACGTGGATTCAACATGCACTTTGGTATATATATATATATATATATATATATATATATATATATATATATATGCATATATATATATACAGAGTGAGAGATACAGATACAGACAGACGGACAGACAAACAGAGTGTGTATAATAATAGTTCCATATATCAAGTTTTATCAGTTAGTCATTTATTACTTTCAAAAGGTATCCATTAACATTTTTTTCGGACTGCAACTTACAAGCCTACAAAATTATGTTATTGCTACATATTTACTCAGGTACTCATTAGATGTTTACCCTAAAACACATATAAAAACACCATTTTTTACAACTTACTTGGTTCATGTAACAGACGCAATACATGTATCCAGTCAAAATTTTATAAGGAGATAAAATATTTTATGCATCGATTTTCAGTATATATTTCAACATTGCTCAACACTTGAGCAGAGAGATGTTGTAAATTATGAAAATATATATGGTACTTAAGCTTCACAAAATTGAGGATTTTCGCAAAAATGATCTTTACTTTCATCGTATTTTGCTAAGGATAAAATTTTTGATTATCAAAACCTATCTCTTTACAACGCCCACCTTTTCATATTCTATCATACTTTCATTAATCGCAGTCCAATTTCTGTAGGCTGTTTTTGAACCCAGTCAACGACGGGTACTTTTGCTAGCATATATATATATATATATATATATATATATATATATATATATATATATATATATATATATATATATATATATCCCTAGTTATAGGATTCATTTAGTTCCTTACATGATTTCATAACATTTTATATTATGGAATGCCTGCCTACGAATAAAATTGGCGATCCGAAAATATAGAAGCCAAAAAGAAGTAGAGCACGTGACGAGCCGGAAATTGATCAAGGGCCAATCAGCTGTCTATTCATAGTCGACTTTACTGTGTGGAATAAGGGCACGTGCAATCTCTAAACTCTGTAGACATTGAGGAAAAGCGAAACAAAATCGAAACAGAGAAGCAATCATAGATTCACAGAACTTTTTAAAATACGTTTAATCGATTATATTACGTATAAACGAGCCTACCAAAAATAAAAAGAAACAAATTAAATGAACCAATCAGAAGTAAGCAAAGACGATGCACTAAAGAAAAGGCGAAAAAAATTTAATAGTAGATTAAAGTGTTTTAAAAACTGGTAAATAATAGATTGTAAATATTTGACTTAATTTGAGTAAAGATGCATTAAAAAATCAATTGGAACAAATAACCTGTTTTCTATATCATTACTTAGCAAAATGTTCGTCGAAAATTGCAAATTAGAAACAAGAGAAATATAATAACCTGTTTTACTCAACTGAATTATGTGTCTGGTTTTAAATACAAATTACCCAATTTACTATTATACGTTGCTAATTTCTATAATGTTAACGAAATATTTATATTTTTGTATGTACACAAGTGACATTTAAATATAAGAGGTAAAGAGCGCATTATTTAAAGCAGCAACCCGACTTCAATAATTTCAGATAATTACAATCATACGACAGCATCATTTTGAGAAAATATGAACATACAATTACTCCGACTTTTATTTAAAATAATCCATTTATTCATTTTTCGGCAATACACGGAGATAGTTCTTCAATCACAGCTATGTCTCACAAACGGAGGGCGTTCAAGTAAAGTAATTCAAGTAATGTTCCAAGACCAATTTCTGTGATAGTAGAGCAATGAAACTTTGCCAAGTTATTAATCCTTTTCTACATGGAATACGTACAGCAAATCTGTTGCCAAGGCCGCTGGAAAAATGGTCAGATCCTTCTATCGATCCAGTAGATATCTCACTGCTGATGCAATTCTCTATCTATATAAGAGACAGATACGTCCAAGGATGGAATACTGTTGCCACATATGGGCAGGAGCTGCTAGAAAAGTCTTGTCCTGCCTTGATAGGGTTCAAAATAGACTTCGTGGCCTGGTGGGAGATGTCCTTTTCTCTTCGCTGCAACCTCTATCTCACAGAAGAGATGTTGCAAGTTTGTCTCTGATGTATTGTTATTTTCATGGAAAGTGTTTGACTGAGCTTCAATCTATGGTCCCCCCTCGCCAAACTTTCACAAGAAACACTAGACTTGCTGAAAACACTATCAATAATTTTCCCCACTCTTTATCTGTGCCTAAACCTAAACATAGATTCCATGATCAAAGCTTCTTTCTTAGAACTACACGCCTGTGGAATTGTCTTCCGTTTTCCTGCTTTCCAGCTGTCTATAATATGGTTGTCTTCAAGTCCAACGTGAACAAGTTTCTGATGAGCCGTTCCACTTAAGTTAACAAATTTACCGAACTTCCATTATTATCGATTACTATATTGTCCTTTTGACTACTCTACACTCTTTAACCCTTATCCTTGAGTGGCCTATCGGCCTTGATAAGTTGTGAGGCCTATGTAAAAAAACACATAGAGAAGGCTCAGTGTTACGCAATTGTTCTATCGTTTAATGCAGCAGATCCATCTTTCTGGTTGATCTTGCAATCATAACTCGACTTCGATCATTGAGGATGCATCATTAGCAAAAACGCTTTTCTTTCAAAACAACTTCGTTGTTGGGATAAAATCAAAGTTAGAGGATGCAAGCTCAGGACAGTAAGAGGGTAAAGGAGTGGATTGCATAGCCACCCGGCCGTACATCTGATATGGCAGCATGTGTTTTGAGGGCCGAGATGCTGTTTACAGGAGCAAGATATCTTAGCTTACCTACTTGCCCGAAATACTAATTTTGAAAGTTCTCTTAAATTTTTCTAAAAGTAAACAATGATAAGCTCCTGTGATTGTGATAAACTTTCTCGAAAATATATCATCAAACTTTACTCACGTCACAGAAGTCTCACCTCCTAAAGCATATAAGCTTGTATGTGAATTTTCAATGCAGCTGCGGAATAATATAGCTTGAAGTACTTATGGATAATTTTATTCGAATAAATCAATTGGGGTTTTCCTGCACGTGAATCATCATGATATGCACATGTGGCACTTTATATGATAAACATACGCTTAGGTCATGACTATATATTGCTTCGTATGACTATAAAATATCGCAAAGAAAATAGGAACCGTCTATTAAAACCGTTTATTTAATACTTTATTTATATTTAAATAACAGGACAATGACATCTAAAAATTGCTCTAAATTCAAGGTTTATCATTTTCGATCAAAACATGTCTGTTGTATGCTTTAACCAAATTTCATATTATATTTATTAGAATCCTGTGAATATGGTATTTTTAATTATAAATTATAATTATGGCTATGACAAGAGAATATTCATTTCATTATTTTGACTCTCGAGTATATATCAGTTAATATCCTATAAGTTTTTAGATTATGCTCTCGATTGATTAACTTCGTCTGTGTCGAATATATACTCGAGAGTCAAAACAATAAGAATATTCTTTATAATAGACCTAATTATAATACATCAATGTATTGAATTTTACACTCGTGAGAGAATTTTCTTAAGAATCCATAAAGTGCATCTTTTTAAAAACTTTTTCGGTCGCTACTTAACGAATGTGTTGTTTCATGTTTGCGAATTATATGCTAAAAACAAATCTCTGGGATTTGAAAACTCCCAGCCTAACTCGATTGTCGCCCTTTAACTCAGAAGAGCGACCGAGCTACGTCACTTCCTGTTCCCCATATTTCTTCCCTTTTCGCGCTGGACTTTCAAGCAGTCAAGATGTGACAAACACCGCTCCGGTGAGTCCATGGGCCACCACCGCGTTCCTGACTAGCCAGTCAACTGCAAATAACGTTACTCATCTTTCAATGCACTCTCATTCTTTCTATCCCTTCTTCATGTATATTTATATAAATAAATTCCATTTTCTCGCTGATATATAACGGTATGTTTTCGTCCCCATTATGCGACCTTTTGTCTTTTCAATTCCTCTACCATTAAATACATCCACCATTACACACATGGGGACGGTATCGTCTATCACACCGCAGACCATCCTGTACCCAACACATCTGCTAAACTGCTATCCACTTCACTACATACAACATGGTCATTTCTGTGATAAATATAAAATAACTATCAGGCAATACTCTTAAAAACAAATTCCGAAAATGTTATCTATAGTTTGCAACAATTTTATTTAGATTTAATTTTGTCCGACATCCAACAAACAGGTACATTAATCCTTGTTTTCCTGTACCTATTGGTTTTAGTAAATGATGATAGACTAGTATAAAATGAGCAGCTGGCAAGTTGGAGCTAATTAAACAGATCGTGAATGGTTCGTGTGATATTACCTCAATAAATAGGGCATTAGTCTCTGCACATTGAAATCCACAAATCAGGACGAAAAATATCCAATTAATGTAAAAACAAATTAATAACATCCACTACAATATAGATACAAAATGAACAGAAGAAATGGGGGTAAATAGCCCATTTAGTGGCCTTGAATGTGGTTTTCGGTGTTTTAAAATGATAGAATGAAAAAGAAAAGATAAGATCTACATTAACGAATGGAACTATTTGAATATTTTTTATCATGATTATTCGTGGATAAACTTGCCCATATCATTAAAAAATTATCGGAAACTCTGTTGTAGGACGGTCATTGGGTTATAATAGAAACATAATATGCAATGAAAGTTGCTAATAATATTGGGCCAGTCGGAGGTTATGAAGAGTTATTGCTTTTAATAGAGAAAAAAAATAATAAAGTAAACACTCCAAGAATACTAGTACTACTACTACTACTACTTCTAATAATAATAATAATAATAATAATAATAATAATAGTAATAATAATAATAATTATAATAATAATAATAATAACTAGCGGGACCTGTGAAAGTTCCACAACGGCATCTTTCATATGTTATGTATTGTGCTGAGAATTCTGTGGGCGTTCAGCATGAATGAAGACGCCATCATATAATTCAAGTCCTTTTGTTAAAACTCTATCGCCCCCACCTCTTACTAAAATAATTACTTTAATATGTTGCCTTGGTTGATTATTTTATTACAAACGCACCAATCAATAACACACATTGTATGATTTTTTCATAATTCTTAATATCTTACTAATTTCGCCAATCATTTTTCAAAATTTGGACCCGAATTATCGCCCCCCTGTCTAATAAAATATTGACTTGATATATTGTCTGGGCTAATTACTTCATTACACACACATTAATCAATTAACTCACATTTCATCATTTTTCATAATTCTCGAATATGTTACTAATTTCGACAATAATTTTTCCTAATTTTTATTTATATTATCGCCCTCACTCTAACTAAAATAATAACTTTAATTTATTGCCTGAGCTGATTATTTCATTACAAACACACCTATCAGTTAACTCAAATTTCATCATGTTTTATAATTATTGAATATATTACTAATTTCGACAAGCATTTGACATAATTAAAACCTACATTATGCCCCCTATACTAAAATAATAACTTTGATAAATTTTGTGGTCTGAATATTTCATTACAATCACACCAACCAATTAACTCACATTTCATCAGTTTTTATAATTCTCGGATATGGTACTAATTCGGACAATAATTTTTCCTAATATTATCGCCCCCCCCAACATCCTAAAATAATAATTTTGATATATTATCTGGAATTATTGTTTCATTACAAAAACACACCAATCAATCAACTAACATTTCATAATTTTTCATAATTATTGAATATATTATAAATTTCGACAATCATTTTTTCAAATCTGACTCACATTATCGCCCCCTTACTAAAATAATATATGGTCTGGCCTTATTACTTCATTACAACAGCACCAATTAATAAACTCGCATTACATCATTTTTCATAATTCTTGGATATGTTACTAATTTCGACTACCATTTGAGGAATTGTGACTAACATTATAACCGCTTTTTACTAAAATAATAAGTTTCATGCATAGTGTTTATTGATTATTTATTTTACAAACCATTAATAAATTAACACACATTTCATCATTTTTCATAATTCTTATACATGTTACTAATTTCGACAATAATTTTCATAATTTAAACCCACATTATCGCCGCCCCTTACGAAAATAATAACTTTGATATTTTTCCTATGCTTATAATTTGATTACAATCACACCAATCAATTAACAAACATTTCATCATTTTTAATAATTATTTGATATGTTACTAATTTCGACAATCATTTTTTCATAATTTTAATCCAGATTATCGTTCTCTTTACTAAAATAATATATTTTATTTATTGTCTTGGCTGATTATTTCATTACAAACACACCAATCAATTAACTCATATTTAATAATTTTTTCACAATTCTTTGGTATATTATTAATTTCAACAATCGTTTTTCAAAATGTAAACCAACATAACAGCCCCTTACTTAAATAGTATATTCGATCTATTGTCTAGGATTATTATTTCATTACAAACACACCAACCAACTAACTCACATATCAATATTTTTATAATTTTTGAATATCTTACTTATTTCGACAATCATTTTTTTATATGTTTAACCAACATTACCGCCCCCAATCTTACTAAAATAATACCTTTAGAAACTTCCTGGGCTGATTTTTTTTATTACAAACACTCTAATCAATTAACTTAGATTTCACCATTTTTCATAATTCTTGGATATGTTATTAATTTCGACTATAATTTTCATAATTTTAACCCAGATTATTGCCGCCCCTTACGAAACTAATAACTTCGATATTTTGCCTGAGCTTATTACTTCATTACAAACACACCAATCAATTAACTAGCATTTCATCATTTTTCATAATTGAGCTGTTAATATTTTGGACAATCATTTTTATCATTTTAACCCACATTATAACCCCCTTTCTAAAATAACTTTTATATATTTTTCTTGGCTGAATATTTCATTATAATCACACATATTAATTAACTTAACTTTTATCATTTTTAATAATTCTTGAATATATACTAATTTCGATAATCATTTTATCTAATGTAAACCAACAACATCGCCCCTCCTAAAATAACACTTTTGATATATTATCTGGGTTTATTGTATCATTGCAAATTGCACCAATCAATTAACTCACATTTCATTATTTTTCATAATTCTTGGATATGGTAGTTATAATGACAAACATGTTTCATTATTTTGATTCCCATTATCGCCTCCTTTTATTAAAAAAGAAGCTTGATATATGATCAGGCCTTATTACTTCAATACAAACGCACGAGTCAATAAGCTCGCATTTCATCATTTTCCAGAATTCTTGTATATTTTACTAATTTCGACAATCATGTTGCTTAATTTAAAACCACATTATCAAAAATAATAACATTGTCATTTTCCTGGGCTGATTATTTCATTACAAACACGCCAGTCAATTAACTCACATTTCAGCACTTTTAATAATTCTTTGATATGTTACTAATGTCCACGGTTATTTTTTTTATAATTTTGACTCAAATTATCGCCCCTTTACTAAAACATTAGATTTGGTATATTGCCTAGGCTGATTATTTCATTACAAACACACCAATCAATAAATTCACATTTCATCATTTTTCACAATTCTTGGATATGTAACTAATTTCTAGAATAATTTATATATATATATATATATATATATGTATATATATATATATATAAAGAGAACAGACATAAATTCTCAGTGATTGGAAAAATGTTGAAATCATTATATTGTCTATTACAACATAATATGTTGAACCGTATAGCAGCTCGTGTCTGTGAATGATCAAAGGTAAAAGGGAGCTGTGATAGAATGAAGCGATTGGCATCAATTATCGATTAGGGTCTCTTGGACTCCAGGTCACTCCCCGTTGCTATTATTAATGAGCAATCACTGCTTACAAACTCTGCGAATGTCCTTAGTGAGTTTGTAACAGTTGCTTTAATTTCGAAAAGAAAACCTTCCCTTAACGCATAACATATGAAATAATTCAGAAAAAAATGAGAAAAAATGAGCAATACCTTGCACTTGCTCTCCCGCATTTATTTTTCTACAAAAGAATTGGTTTTAATATCGATTCTTCATTCGCCTTGTAAATATTGTTAAGCTTTGGCATTTGGCCTAATCTTACACTGGCCTATCCGTAAAAATCCGTATCCTGAGGCCAGCATCGAGATATAATTACGCGGGGAGAGTCACGTCCCTAAATAAGAAGATGCTTAATCACGTTGGTGGTGTGCGTATCATTACCGTTTGCGCTTGTGGGTTTTCTGTTTTGGGGGCGGATGAGAGGACTAAATGAGAACCAAAACCTTGGTGGAGGCCTAAGGACAAGAACTAATGATCTTATTACATGGTCAAATCTGCTGTGATATATAATCCCAGGCCAAGCCAGGAATTGATCAGGAACTTGTTTAAAATATATCTGAAATATATATCGAGGGTTTCGGGCTTCAGTAGATACGGATGGTAAACAATGCCATGAGTAATAGCATAAAACACGCAGGCACTCACTTTAACACACACACATACATGCATACATATGTATATATATTTATATATATATATATATATATATATATATGTTTGTGTGTGTGTCTGTTAGCTACTGTTATTTGATTTATTTTTCAAAATAATAAAAAATCAAGTTTAAAGAAAGGTATTACTAATCGATGATTTTCATTAAATCATTTTATTTCATACAATGGGAGTTGACGAAACTAATGCATGAGAAATTAAGCTATATAAAAGATTTATACATTGTTTATAAGTCAGATTTTGTACTAATAAACTACATAATAGTAATCAGTTTTGATCGAAAGAAAATAGCGATAAATATACAATAATTCAGCATTCATTAATTTAGGATAATACATAGAAGGACGATCAAACTCTAAAAAAGTACTTGTTGTAGACATAGGTTTCATAAAACGAGGTGGAACGATAAAGGTGTCACCCCACAAGAAAACACCCGTACAGCATCATTTTAGAACTTTTATTGAAAAAATAAATTAGGGTAACTTGATTATGTAGTAGAGATGATAGCTATTCAATGTAACTACAGTCAGTCTCAATCAACGCCTCCATAGGGTTCGAAACTGGAGACATCACTTTTCCACAAGCGCTAGTGGATAGAGG
Organism: Euprymna scolopes; assembly: GCF_053919585.1. NCBI lineage: Eukaryota > Metazoa > Mollusca > Cephalopoda > Sepiida > Sepiolidae > Euprymna > Euprymna scolopes. The sequence goes on from NC_136497.1 coordinate 90,331,003, forward strand.
ATAGCGGTGATCAGGCTGGCTTTGTTGTTGTAGGAGGTAATATATGTAATGTTCTCGATTTATGACCAAATGAAGTAGTCCAACAGGTTTGGGTCGAGCACTTCATCTAAAACCAAGACTGGGTCTCTTTGAACTTGAGGTCGGCGCCGAGTTCTTCTGCCACACCCAGGGTTATCCAATGGCCAGCTGATAGCACTAGCGGATCATCAAACTTTTAGGCACATCCAGGTACACATTGGTCTTGACTTTCAAGTCGACTTCGAAGATATGAGGTGAAATGATGATGCTCTCACTTAAAACCACACCTATGGAGAAACTTTGTTTTCATCACCCGCGGCACGCCCCTGTTATTCGTGAAAATCCAGCGATGCATTCTGAGGGGGCTAGCATAGTCCTTTTGTCATAACTTGAATCGGTAGAGAGCATTGACTGTACTGCGGCGCATCTCCAATATCGCTCGTTTAACATTGTGTCACTTTCTGACATGATAGTAGGCTCCTATCTCTCTTGGTATTTATACACACTGGCTAACTAGAAGCTTGTCAGCAACATAAAAAGTAAACGGATTTAGCAAACGGAAATAGAATCATGTCGTCTTTTCTAGGGCGGCAATTTTATCGTCCCACCCTGTACTGTTAATCCCTTTTCACTGATTGAATATTCTTATAAGTAACTAAAAGCGTATGTGTAAAATATTATACCACTATTATAATAGATATCTGTATGATCCTATCGCTTCCCGGGAAGAGTCACTTTTTTTTTTTTACATAGGCATCACCACATTATCAAGGCCAAGAGGTCACCCAAGGATAAGGGTTACTTGGTTGAGGAAAGTCCTGGAAACGCAACCAGCTCCCCGGGGGAATAAACGATATCCAAAAATTTCTATCGATAGGCACAGGGAAACATCATCAAAAACGGGTTGAGCTGTCGGTGGCTATAATCGGCTGGCATGGGTCGCTTCTTGTCTTCATTGAGTCGTACATGAATCTTTCCATCGTCGACATTAATGGCATGCTGGAATGTAACGCTTATACAAAAATAGCGAACAAATGCATTTTTATAAATATATAATTTATTTAAGATTTAACAATGAGGCGCATATTCTTATAAAGACCAGTTGAAACCAAACGCATGCTATATTGCGTGCGCCTATTCCAGAATGCAAGCGGCAACTGTTTAAAACAATAGAATTATATTTAATCCTCTCTTTCTTCATTGAAAGAGAGATAGAATTAAACACAATAACATAATGGAGCAGTTTAATTACAACAAGTATTTCAAGATTCTTTAGAAATCTTAATGAAAGTAAAACTAAAATATTGGCTCTTAACCCTTAAGAGGCAACAAAGTTTTGATCAAGTACTTATCTAAGTGGGACTTTTCGCAAGGTTGATGCTGAATGGGTCGATAAAGTTCGTTAAAGATTAGAAGACCACAAACAAGAGAATATCCACATTTATGTTGAAGATTTAAGGAAACGAATGACGTTCCTGCCTAAGTAGAAAAGGGGCATAATTTTATGGAATTCGTGGGTACTCGTTATGATCGTTCACAAAAATCAACTTGTTGCTTCACTGGATGAGTGTTTTAGATTGTGCCAGATACCAGAATGGCGTGTAGTGGGAACGACTATTTTATCGTTAAATATCTATCCAAAGGAACCAGATGTTCGAAATCACAGATTAATCGCTTGCTTAAACTTGCTTTGAAAGACATTGACAGGGATATGCATTACAAAAGTATATGACCATCTTAAAGTAAATACTCCACTACTAGTTAAGCAAAAATGTGAGAAGAAAATGTGTGTAGGAACAAAATAGCAACTGCCGATATGTAAATATATTTTTTAGAGCTGCAAACTGACAAAGATATTTTAATGTGATCTGGATAGATTATAAAAAAAGCTTATAATATAGTGCCGAATTTGTGGATACACTAATGTTAGGGGTAACTGAAAACATGATAGACCGTATAGGGAAAAGTATGAGCAGTTGGCAAATAAACAATTTCTGATTGAAAAACTATTAATTGCAATCAACATCAGACGCGATATCTTCTGAGGTGACTTTTTTCGGCATTTCTATTCGTTATAGTACACATAAGATTGACACATGTACTAGACGAGATACATGTGAGCTGTCGAATTGAGAGGAACGGACAGAAGACCAGCTATATGTTATATATGGACGATCTAAAATTGTTACGCAAAACAGAACAGAAAAGTGGCTTATTTATTTCAACTCTACAGCAATGGAGTAAAGACATAATATGGAGATTTCAATATATATATATATATATATATATATATATATATATATATATATATATATATATATATATATATATATATATATATATATATATTTCGGATTATTCAAACCTTTGTTCGTATTTTGGATGCTATACCCACGAGCTTAGTGGGAATAATATTCAAGACGAAAATACTATTTTAAATAATCCAAATAATCCAAATTACTAATCTTATCTAAAATCGATATGTATCAGGTATAGCTAGCGATTTATAAACTGTTTTTGTTTAACTTAAATAACGCGCTAGTTGCCGATATGTATAATAGTTTGGCATCATGTTTATATATTGTGGTTGAAACTTAATTCATGGTTGTAACAAAGTGTATTCTCTTTCGTGTTAATTGCAAGAAAGTGTATTTTTTCTGCTATACATTATGAGTTTTGCTAGAGATGAGCATGATATTTTTAAGATGTGGAACCTTTTCAAGTGAGCCGTCTTTACACATGAAGCAAATGCAATATTTTGATAATTCATTTCCTGTAATATTGTAATTTTAGAGTAACACACACGCACACACACACACAAACACACACACACACACACATATATGTATATATGATACGAAATAAATAAAATTCTACATTTAAGCACACACACAAATATATATATATATATATATATATATATATATATATATATATATACGATAAACTTTTCAGATCGCTCCACTAGTATTTTTACAAGAAGATAGACGGAAGTCAATAATGTAATTTTTCATACGAAACTAATCATTATTTAGAACACACTAAAGGTTTGAATTGCTGGATAACATCCCTAAAGCAAAACAAGGCGCTAAATTTAATATTTAAACAGGCATTTCAAAATTAAAAGCTGGCTATAAAATAAAATTGGACAGCTGCGATATGTTGTAATTTAATGCCAAATGTTAGATAAAAATAAAACATTAATGTGATTCCAGCTGCGACATTAATATCCCGTTCTATGAAAAAAATTATCACATGAAAAATAGTCAGTCTTTGGACAAAAATCCTCAAGACACAGCCTTAGATCTTCAGAAATATAAGAGCCAAAAACCATATCAAAATGTAACTGATAAAGGATGCAAGTTCATTCTAGAAAAAAATTATTATGCTCATGACAATGGTTAACAGAAAATTCTCCGCAAATATCAAGGGAAGCTCAGAAAAATAATTGATAAATGATCAAAATTAAGTCTTGCATCGTAAATATTCACACAAATGTATATATATATATATATATGTATATATATATATATATAATTATTTTTTTACTATAATAATTAAATACCTACAGACACTAGTGTTTCATCCTTTCGGGATTCTTCAGTGCAGGGTGTCACGATTACTACCAGTCGAACGATTCGAACCCCGCGACACGAGACATCTCTGGCTCGATTAACGGAGGCCGTATCCATTCGGCTACTATTAACCGTGTGAAATAGCGTTGAATTTTAAACATTTTAATTCAAATGTTCAGTACGTCAGGCAGACAGTGATCAAATCGTTATACGATGATCTACGCATAAGAGCTAAATTGGCCGACTTTTAATTCAACTGAAAGTGCTCAACGATGAGAAACGAATTTCTTAAAGGGGCTGTCATAATTATTTTTTTACTATAATAATTTAACCATATATATATATATATATAATTTAAAGGAGATTAGAACAATAGTCTAAAGAGCTGAGTGTATTTTAATGTAACAGTGAAATTACTAGTTTAATTAAAATACAGGAAATAGAAAGTGCTCGTTGTAATTTAGATATATAATAAGCTCGATAGTTAAATGTCCTAGAGCTAATTCAATATTAAGTAATGTGATTGATAATTTAAAATTTAAAAATCAAATTATAATTAAATTAAAAATCCGTTTCATAAGAAGGAACTATAATAAAATCAATTATCTGTACGATCGTTTCGGAAAACAATGCTTTTTATTGTGTTATACATCAAGTTATGTACAATAATTACATATAGTTTTTTAATAAGCAAGGTCTCCTCGTCAGCAAATTTTGAAGGGTTTTTATAGCAAACATCTTAATGAATATTTTAACCATAGTTCCTGATTTCAAAAAGCGAAAAATTAAAAGGTAAATATCTCTATATATTTTTAAAGCAAATTTATTATGTAACTTCAAATCTATATTTTTCTCTACTTATTTCTATCTCTAACCCATATTAATTTTCTTATAAATTTTAAACCCAGACCTTTTATTTCAATTTTTTTCAGATTCATCTGCCTTACTTATAATGCTAGGTTTATTTATGGTGTCTTTTAAATTCAATAAAAACCCTTCAAAATTTGCTTTAATTATAATTTGATTTTTAAATTTTAAATTATCAATCATATTACTTAATATATATATATATATATATATATATATATATATATATATATGATTTTCAGAATGTGAGAGATTGTATATAATAAATTCCACAGCCAAACAACGTCTTGGACTTCCGGTTCTTTGACTGTCATGGCTCTTGTGGGCTGCGACGTTGTTTGGCTGTGGAATTTATTATATATATATATATATATATATATATATATATACATATATATATACATATATATATATATATGTGTGTGTGTGTCTGTGCGTGTGTGTGTGGGATATACTTCGCCATTGTACACAAGAATATTTTTATAAGATACCAGACGTAACTAATCAATATAATGTTTCATACAAGCATTTTTATTATTATTATTATTATTATTATTATTATTATTATTATTATTATCATTATTATTATCATTATTATTATTATTATTATTATTATTCTCTACAGAAAACGCTACCATCTGTTTAGTGCTATATATTGGGTGAAGAATGTATTTTAGAATTAATTTTGGACAGCTGGGGTTGATTGATTAATATTTCCCTACCTTGATTTTCATTACCACATGACATGATTTTCAACCGATAGGATTCATCAATGGTTTTACACAAAGCCTCTTAACACTTTAAATAAACAAATCAGCCGCGTTGATTTGAGAAAATTTACATTTCTTAATCGACGAGAGAGTGCATGTACGCGTATATGTATACACTGCATGTACATACATATACAGTTGCTGTGTCTATGTACACTATCAGTTGCAAAAGTACAAAACTACCAGTCTTAGCTTCGTTTAAGACATTGTATGAAATTAGTTCGTTTAATTAATGAATGGTGCTTGTTCTATTTTTACGAACTTTATTTTTTTATTATAAAGCAAACAGTTGCCAATATGCGTATGCACTTCAATCGTACTGTGATGTGAAGAGCAGTTAAAAAATGTTCATAAAGCGTCTTACCAATGATGTTGACATATTTACAGAATTCAAGTTCATTACTCCTAAATATGTACTCCTAAATAACTGGTAACAAACATGATCTCCATACGTCTTTATATGGTGTACTCTTTTCACATTTAAGTAATATTGCTCAAATCACTTTTTTTCCAGTGTTTGCTAAGTACAAATCCGATTTCGAAATTTAATATGGCATGCGCTTTCCTCTTACCTGAATGCGTTTACTTATATAATAATAATTCTTTTCTTTCCTTACGTTTTCCTTATGTTCATTGATTGAGTATAATTCCCTGGTTAGGCGTGTACAAGTTTACGGTGCTAACCGAAATATCGACAATTATTGTAAATAATTTTAATTTCTATTTCGGAAATTTTTATGATAAGAATTCATCTGGAATACAATACTACGTTACTGCTTTACAGTCAACAACAATTACGTGGTTTTTAAATGTAATGTAAATAAATACATGTTACTTATCATATTTAATAATCAGATTTGCCAATGTAAATTACTATAACGATTGCATTTTTTTACAAAATTATTAAATTTTATTTATTTAAGCGTTTTAAAATAAAAAAAATCATTCCTTATAGGTATGACTATAACATAACAATAGATTAGAGTGAAAAATATAAAAAACACACAAGTGTATATATATATATATATATATATGTATAATATATATCTATATATATATATATATATATGTATATATATATATATATATAATCTTCAACATACAGTACTGTTTTGCTGTTTCACAGTTGATCACAAAAGTACATGTATTTGGTGACTCGCAAGTACATGGATTTGATGACTTCAATGTCCACCACAGTAACTGGCTAGGATTCTCTAATCACACTTACGTAGCTGGTAGCACAACACATAGCTTCTCTATATCCCATTCCCTATCGAAGTTCGTTACATTTCTGACACGTTTCCCAGACCAGCAAGATCAACATGCCTCACTTCTAGATCTCTTTCTGACAACGGTTCCCAATGACTGTACAACAAATGCCCACAGCCTACTCGGGAATGCTTATCACGCTGTGATAATGGTAGAAATCAGCCTAAATTCTCGCCCTAAAACTGAAGACCCACTACTCAAAACAACGAGGTATTACAAAAAGGCTGATTGGGAAGTCATCAGGGAACTCATCAGAGATGCCCCATGGCAAAATATCTTTACTCTTCCAACGGAACAGTGTGCAAATGAGACCACTGAATGGTTCAAAACTGCAATTGAAGCACATGTTCCCGCACGAAAATTCTATAGCAAGCCCCACTCTCCCCAATGGTTTACTTCTGCTTGTGCAGCTGCCATTTGCCACTGTCATTTCCGCAGATTCAACCGACATAAGTCCAGGTATTGTACAGAAGTATATAGAAGCTAGAAATAATTGTAAGAGAGTGATAGAGACAGCTAAGACAGATTACTCTGACACCACCAGAAAACGCATCGAAGCACAGAAATTAGGAACCCGGGATTTTTGGAAAATCTACAACAGCGTATTAAATAATGGACAGTCAACTGTTCCCCCATTATCAACAATCATGCTGGAAAACCGCCTCTGTGGTACCAGTCTTCAAGAATTCTGGTGAAAGAACTGACCCACTAAATTATCGCCCCATTAGCCTCCTCCCGCTGTTCGCCAAAATCTTTTAGTCCTTAGTTAATCAAACCCTAATCCAGCACCTAACAACTGCTAAACTCCTGACTAACAAACAATATGGATTCAAGCAAGCCCGTTCAACAGCAGATATCTTAACTGTAGTTCTGAACGTATATACAGTCCATTGGACAAAACAGGGGGGTTGGAGCGGTAGCCCTTGATATATCTAAGGTTTTTGACAGGGTATGGCACGATGGTCTTCTAAGGAAAATTAGCTCATATAGAATAACTGGAAGAATTCATAATGTAATTAAATCCTTCTGATGTAAGAGAAAAATCCAAGTTGTCCTCGACGGTCGTAACTCTAAACAATATGACATAAATGCGGGAGTACCTCAGGCGTCTATACTTGGACCTCTATTATTCCTGATATTCATAAATGACCTCCCTGATAAAATTGTTTCGGAGATGGGTATATTTGCCGATGACACCACTCTCTATAACAGATATGAGGGGAAAACAAATGAACACATATCCAAGGAAATGGCAGAAACACTAGAGGATGACCTCCAATCTGTAGTGGAATGGGGACAAAAATGGATGGTAACATTTAATTCTTCTAAGACTTAGCTTGTTTCCTTCAATAGTTACAAGAAATCTTCTCTACCACCAATAGCAATGGCAAAGAACACATTGCCTGAAAGTACTTCTTTTAAACTCCTCGGCCTAACGTTTACAGGGAATATTAACTGGAATAGATACATTGAGAGCATTGCCAAGGCTGCTTCAAGGAAGGTTGGCTCCCTCTACCGTGCTAGAAAACTTCTTACGCCTGACAGTATCCTGTACCTCTATAAGGCTACCATTCGCCCATGTATGGAGTACTGTTGTCACATCTAGGCTGGTTCATCTGCTGCTTGTATCTCGCTCCTGGACAGGTTTCAAAAGAGAGTCACCAATCTGATAGGTCCTGAACTGTCATCTAGGCTTCAGCTTCTGTCCCATCGACGAGATGTTGCATCCCCCTGCCTGTTCTACAAATACTTTAATGGTGAATGCTCTGACAAACTGCAAACACTTGTATCTCCCCGACGTAAATACCCTCGACAAACCCTACAAGCTACTAAGTCTCACCCCTTTACAGTAGAGATCCCTAGGTGCAAGAAAGCCTTTTACTCCAATAGTTTCTTCCCCAGAACTGCGGGTCTTTGGAACTCCCTTCCGGGATTCTGCTTTCTCAACTGTACTGATATGCAGAAGTTCAAGTGTAATGTGAACAAACATCTTTCTACTCATCACCCTTCATAATGACCCTATTAATTAAGTCCTTGATAGTATCCCCCTGCTTCAAAGTGGCGCTCCGCCTTGTTTGGGGTGAAAATTGAATAAAAAACAAAAAAAATCACATAAAATATATCAAATAATAAGTCGCCTTTCTCACAAAAAATTAAACAATTTAAATTATTGAATATAAAACAGGAATTCATAGGTAAATGGAGAGATATCAATACATATGTTGTTTCCTACTTAAATTCAGATTAAACAAAATCCCATATATGTCGAATAGCGTAACTCGCATAACATTTGTATAAGAGAAAAGGCCACTAGTTGCAACATAATACATGTATAATCACGCGTGAAATACGACGTAACGTATATTAGTTCTTTTAATTTTCAGGTTTAGTTTTTTACGTGATGCCAGTTCGGTGTTCTTGTGAGCTTATGTTCCGTGAATCTACAGAAATTTCTCAAGCCAACCTCTAAGACTGACATCCTCCGGCAACACATGATAAAAATAGGTGTTGTTGCTAAAAACTACGACGTCTGTCACTATCCTGTATTTCTATAAGGCCAGCATTCAATAGTGCATGAAGCATCTTTGACACACCCGGCTGGTACAAGCAACACTAATCCCCTTTCTAGGCGGACGGCAAACAATAATTCCGACCAGAACTCCGGACAGCCTGCAATTCTCTTATCCTTTGTCGCATCACCGCTGAAGCGCATACTGTTCTTGTGTAACAAGTACTTCCACGGAAGGTGCTCTTAAAAATATACTGTATTTTTGCCCTCAAGATAAGTACTTCCCGTTAATGCAACTACCAGAAAAATCATAATGTACAGCTGTACAAGTCTCTAGACCTAATGAGTTTTACTTCAATTGTCTCTTTTCTCGAAAACATGCCTATTAATTCCCTTCCTACTTTTTTTACTTGGTTGTAAAAAGCTGCTACAATTTGGAATTCTGTGACAGACCTCTGCTTCCCTGATTGTGCTGACATGCGGAAGTTAGATGTGTAATGTGATCAGACAGCTCACTCCCCAACTTCCTGCACAGTACCCCTGCAAATCTAGTCCCAAATAGTAGCCTCTGTCGACTTAGTTGTGCTGTGCCTTGTTTGCAGGTGAAAAAAGTATACATGAGGTACACGGAAATTTTGTTTTCTTATCATTAAAATACTGTATATATATATATATATATATATATATATATATATATATATATATATATATATATGTGTGTGTGTGTGTGTGTGTGTTTGTATGTTGGTCAACGCTAATCCTATTCTGGTTTAACTAGCTTCCTCTAAAGGAGGAAGTTTCATGGGAGTATGAAATTCACAAGCGGTCCCCAGTCGCATGTACATCCCCATTAGGGGAGATGGCGATGTCAGGTTTTTGCAACTCTTGCAGGGAGTTTTCGACGTCCTCCTAGATACAGTGCCTGGAATTCCCAAATTAGTCACCCATTTTAGTAATGACCAGGCTAAGCGTTCCTTAACTTCGGTGATCTGACGGGAACGTGTGTGTCAACGTAATTATGACGTATATATACATATATATAGTCTTTGAAGTTTTTAACCTTTAAAACTATACAAAAAATATTTGTTATCATTCGTTAGAAAACCATTTAGTCAGTAAGTCATTTAATCACCTGCAATCACTGCATCAACTCGCTCTCGAATTTACTATAATACCAATATACAATATATATATATATATATATATATATATATATATATATATATATATATATATATATATATATATATAAATATGTTGCAATATTTTTAAAATTAAATGGGGTATGATCCCACACAGTCGGGCGATCCTATTTATAAACGATGCTGCTAGGAACTGACGAATCGAATTAATTCACGTTCTGCTGCTACCCAATCAGAAACCAGAATTGCTCCATAAATATTAAACCTTTTCTGTAGCAATTTGGCATGTTTTTGCCGTCTCGACACGGTAAGAATATTTTGCTCTGTGGAACTGTCTACTGCAAACCAGTCAGCTCTCAAGACTTGTTTAGAACAACGAACCATCGGAAACTGTTCTGAAACTAAACATGGCTTACATTCTAGAGGTTCTGCGACCAGCGTGCATCTTTATTTCGATGGATCCGAATCAAAATTCGACTTGTGGCAAGTTAAATTTCTAGGATATCTACGAATCCAAAAGTTACACAAAGTACTTCAAACACAACCTGAAAAATCAGCTCCTAAATTGTTACACCAAAATGGGACTGCTGACAGAGCGTGGCGGACACTTTTTAAAATGACTAGATGCCTACTCATTGAATCAAAACTCCCCCAAAACCTTTGGACGTGCACACTTATGGCAACAGTCTATATAGGCAGCAGGTGTTTTAACAAAACACTATCTAAATCTCCATATGAATCTTTCTGTGGTAAAAAAAAAAATTAAGCAGAATGCATATATTTGGTTCAACTTGCTTCGCATATATAGATAAAAAGAGTAAATTGAATATTAAAGCCGACAGAGGTATATTTCTTGGATACGACAAAAACAGTCCAGCCAATTTAGAGAAAAATAAAATAAAAAAGAATCCGATGTGTAAAATTCACAGACAAGTTTAATTTTACAGAGGAAAACCAGTCATATGAAGAAGATGACATTATATTTCCTCAAATAATTAAAACAAACGAAGACAATAAAAATGACGGAGACAAGAGTATCCATGATGATGATGATGATGATGAAGTCGAAAGATATCCCAAACGAAAGAGAAGGCGACCCGATTTTTTTGTGGTCGACAATAAAAAGATTATTAAATCGACTATTGCTGTTCAATGGAAAATGCGCCAAACAGCTTTAACGGAGCAATTAATTAAGAACATTGTGATGAATGGAAAATTGCCATGAAAAAAGAAATAGATGCATTAACCGAAAATGATACCTATACGGTAGTGCCTCTTCCAAAAGATAAACATGCTATTTCTACAAGATGGGTCTTTACAAAAAAGACTACTGCATCAGGCGTAGAACAGTACAAAGCAAGATTTGTTGCTAAAGGGTACTTTCAGATTTATGGTATAGAATATTTTTCTACGTTTTCACCGACCACAAACCTAACGACAATCAGAATTTCACTGCAAATCGCATCGCAACATGACCTAAACATCCATCAAATGGACGTAAAAAATGCTTATTTGAATGCCCCAATAGACTTTGAAATTTATATTACCCCTCCAGAGAGATTTATAATGAAAAACAAAAATAGCGTGTGGCGACTTAACAAGTCATTATATGGTCTAAAGCAGAGTGCTCAATGTTGGAATACAGTACTTCATGATTATATTATTAAACAACAATTCAGACAATGCGTTGTAGACCCATGTTTATATACCCAACACAAAAGCGATAAACTACTGCTTTTTGTTTTGTGGGTCGATGATATTTTAATCGCATCAAGTTGTGACATAATGTTAACCGATGTTTAGAACAAATTAAGTAAAAGATTCAAAATGACCGATCTTGGCCAAATGTCCTGTTTTGGGGGATAGAATTTACTCAAAGCAAAGGACTTGTTACGATGAATCAATCGAGACACATCGACAAAATACTATTAAGTAAGAGAGTGCAAGAAACGCTCTACACCGGTCGAAAACGATATTAATAAAAAATATACGCACAAAATCTTGAATAATAAATGATGGGCAATACCGCGAAATTACAGGTAGCCTTGTATATTTAATGACTGCGACAAGACCCGACATATGCTATAGAGTAACAAAACTGTCACAAAAATTATCACAACCGATTTAAACAGAGCTAAACAAGTCTTGCGTTATTTAAAATGAACTAAAAAACAGAAGGTAGTATTTAGAAAATCAAAAAATCCCCTAAAATTAGAAGGATTTTCGGATTCAGATTCGGGGAAACGACGAAGATCGAAAGAGTGTATCTGTATATTGTTTCAGACTCTCAAAAAATGGGCCTATTATTTCATGGAAATCTAAAACGCAACATATTGTATCTCTCTCTACGGGTGAAGCAGAATTTATCGCGATCACACACACGACCCAGGAAGCACGTTACCTTAAAAATATCCTAAAGACTATTTTAGAGCCAGAATTAACTAAAAGCTCCGAGTAATTAATTGTGATAATCAAGCCAGTATATTCTTAGCACAGAACACGATAATCAACCAAAGATCTAAGCATATAGATATAAAATACCATTTCATAAAAACCGAGGTGAAAAAGGAATACATCATTTTGAATTACATACCATCAGAACAAAATATCGCTGATCCATTCACGAAACCCGCAACAAGAATAAAGTTAAAGCGTTTTTTCTCAAAACTTGTTGGGGGGTTCGACTGTATAATTTTTTCTCTTTTTTTCACGGCCCTGCATATATATATATAAATTTCTACATATCAAAAAAAAATCCTGGACAAGACGTTAAACTGTATCCATTTTATTTGTATTAACACTTTAACCTACTAATGCGTAACTGATAATTTTGCTGAAATAAAAAAAATTCACTTTTTTAAAAACGTCTTCGTAATTTCCCTTTTCGACAAAATACTTTTTGTATGCTTATTTTAAGGCACACAGAAATTACAATTGACTTTATTTATTTTTTTGTGGACATTAGTTTTCTTTCTTATTTTTCAAAAATGTCCTATTTTTTTCATTGTTTAAATTAACAAAAAAAACTCTTTAAACGGGTACATATTGCATGTATGTTTATTTTATGTATATTTATTTATATGTATGCGTTTTTTTATTTCGTTTTTTTACAAAACTGCATAATCAAATTTAAGAAATGGCTTCTTTTCCACATACCCACCACCTTTTAAGGTTAAAATACCTTCCATTTCTTTTATTTCTCTTCTCTGTACATATATATATCTGTTAAATATCAAATAAAACTTTTAACATAAATTAAAAATGGTGTCTTTTTACATGCTAAAATTGTAAGAACCAAATGATTTCTAATTTTTGTTGTGTATAATTGAATATAAAAATATATATTAATTTTGGAGCAGAAGGAACACAAGGGACTTCCCCATTATAAAAATAGGGGGGGTTGCAATATTTTGGAAATATAATGGGGTACGATCTAGGAGCTGATTTTTCATGCTTGATATGATGGTTAATTAGTAAAAGGTCAAAGTCTTTATTGGTGAATTCCGTACCGTTATCAGAGAGAATACACTTTACTACACCGTAGGGAGCCATGTCAGCTAAATATTTTTTAGTTACTAGCAGGGTATCACATAAGTACTTTAAAAGGGAAAGCATTACTAAACCTGAATGGGCATCTACGTAATTCAACACATATCTATAATGTTCTCTGACCATCGGTTCCACGGGACCGTTCAAGTCACAATGCACCATTATATATATATATATATACATATATATATATATATGTGTGTGTGTGTGCGTGTGTGTGTGTGTGTACGTGCGCACGCACACACAAACATATCTATCTATCTATGTATATATATACAATCATATATATATATATGTGGGTGTGTATTATCAATAAGTTGTCAAGTCATGTGAAAACACATAAACCTTCGAATTTATTTGTATTGATAAAATTTTGGATACTGATCTTTCCATTGTAGAATGCGCACCGATTTAAATAGCCATTGCTCAAATGTTGCAGGCTTTCGCAAACGAACGGACCGACAGAGTAAAGAAAATATAACGCTTTAACCATTATTATTCGCCGTGAAGAGTCAATATCCCAATTATCAAAACTGGTCTCAGCGTCTCAGATTCTTACATTCGAATCTCAATCCTAGTTAGGGTCACGTAATTATCAGTGACTGATGAAAGGAGCCTTAACATTGAAAAAAGAATGTGTACCAAACCCAGCAAAATAAATTGACCGATCGACTTTCCAAAAGTTTTCACAGTTCAATTTAGTCAAAACGTGGAAGTGAATAATAATATGATTCTCGAACAGTTATTAGTATGTGTGTGTATGTGTGTGTACATACCCTTGTGTTGTTTGTTTGTTTTTAGCATAGGTCTCTACAAACGATACAAACAACCTAGAAATATTTTAAGAGATTTAAAAAAAAAAACTTTATCCTACTATGTCAAAATGATAACCATAAGAACCTACTAAACAACGTACTTAAAGCAACAAAAATAATAAAAAGCAAACGCCAACTCCAAAATTTAAAATACGTTCTAACTTCCTCCAAGCAAAATTAAAACAAACTATAAAACGGGTTACAAAATGCAGCAAAGAGCGATGTGGAGGTTGTGACATAATAACAGAGAGAAAACGCATTCACATATAAAAACTCAACATAAACATTCAAAAGAAGGCTATGCATTAGATGATAAACAGACCAGATTAACAGAGTTCCACAAACGGACAGTTTTAAGGAAAGAAGCTTTGTTCATGGAATGCATGTTTAAGTTTAGGCACCGACAGATAGTGAGTGAATTTACTGATAATAATTTTGGCTAGACGGGTGTTTTTTGTGAAAGATTGACGCAAGGGGACTGATTTAGTACACAATCATATAATTTGTGCAATAATTCTTTAGAAAAACGAGGAGGGATCAGGTGAACGCTGTAAAATACATCGGTGCAAAGACATATGGTTATATGCAATGGTACATCGGTATAGAGATTAGAGACAGCAAATACACAAAAGAAGCAATTCATAGAGCGAATACCAAAACTAATTTTTAATTTTGCAATCTGTCTCAATCACGATTACAAAAACCATCGATGTGCTGGCGAAAGGACTCGATAAAAGCATTAAATCTCTTAGGGGAATTGTGACATTCCCCTTTTCTGTTTTCCCTCACTGTTTTCCATTTTCCGGCCTTATACTCGTTTATTTTATTAAAATATTTATTTTAAGCGTCTTTAGCCAACGTAAATATAAACATTACTAATTGCTTGGTATTTTCACTATTAATATTATTTTTCGGGTCTATCGATGTTCTCCTGCTGCGATGATGTCCTTGAGGGTTTTAGAGCGATTTCTGCTTATATTCAAATGTATATATATATATATATATATATATATATATATATATATATATATATATATATATATACAATTCGAAAAATTGAAGAATTACAAAAAAGTTCATTAAGCAAAAACACTCCGCGCTATTTAACAATATGTGTCTGAATATATATATATATATATATATATATATATATATTGTTAACCCTAAATACGCTTTTTAGCTATATTATAGCTATTCTTTGTTAATCTTACAATTCCTCTTTAATCTTGGCACAGATTAACTAAGTATTTCTCCTTTGCCAATATTTTTCTCCATCTTTGTTGAACCACAAATATGAAAAAGCGGCTGCATATTTAAAGATCAAATAAGATCTAGGCTGCAACCTTTCTACTTCTTGTCTAAGCGCATATCATTTTAACCTTTGACGCCAGCGAATTGTGATCGCCGCCATTCTTAACCTTCTCCTCTTTCATCTAATTCTTCAGCTCATTTACTCATACAAGGCACTCAAATGAATGAAACACTTTGATTGAGTTTATCTGGAAAACGCTTAAACAATAAGGTGGCTTTCCAGACGGAGGTTTAACGATGACCCTCTCTTTGCCAAACTTTCTAAATAGACGTATTTAAATAAGACTGCGAACTGTTTTATTCTTGATGAGATAAATTTATAAACAAAGAAAAATGGCGTGTTTTAAAGTTTTGGTTGATTCATCTTTTGTATGATGGAATGTAGTTTAGAAAGTGAACATCGGAAAAGAGGTCGTAAAAGAGGAGAGTAAGGAATTGATTTAGTGAACATCTGTAAAAATGTGGAGAAAGTAATAGAGAGCTCGATAGTGAAGAAAAGAACGCCACCACCAACAACAAAAACCACAACATTAATAACAAAGTAAGTGGGCTGTGAGGGTTGCTTAGTGGTTACAAACAGTCTTAAACCAGTTCCATCTTAATTCGTTCTATAGAAATACATTAAATAAGGGATATTGCCATTTCAATTTTAGCCAGGTTTAATGTTGCTTAACTTCGATGATCTAATGGATATGCAAGCATCAAATTCAAGAAGTAAAACGGTGCAAATAATATTCGAACGATTAATAAGAATACGTGTCTATTTTCCGATGTCAACAACAATTCATTTAAGTGATTTTTATCTTGATTTTCAATTGCTAGTTCTAATAATAGAATAATAAATATTTATTAATTTAAAAACTATCAGTATTAGTGCACTCTATAGCTCACCTTCCATTACACAAACAAGTATATCGTAGCATCTGCTAAAAACTGTACGCATAATAAATGTTTTTTAACGGTAATCCTAAAATTTAAAAACCAACAATAGCTCTGCAAAAATATCTTTAGAGATTTCAAACAGAATCGGAATCGGCACAGATTATTGCATTAAAATCAAACATTCAAAACCGAAATTAATAATTGTATCGGAATCGGGAAGAATATTGAAATCGTCCGACCACTTACTACGACGTGTGTTCAATAGATCTCGATTTTGATACAAAAAATAAGCAACCGTACCAACATGCAGCGCAAACAGGTGTTGATATTAGTAGAACAAATAGAGAAACAACATTCAAATGAAGAACGGAAATAAAAAGATAGCTAATACTTATGTGTATTTAACATTCATAAAGCGGGATATCAGTCATAAACGCGCAGGCTGTTTGTGTCGTTTAATACAGTTATAACATACTTAACTATATAGCAAAAGGCTGGCGTAAACCGTAGATGTCAGGACAAGAATACTTCTTACTTGGAATTGCCCAAATCTTTTAAAGGTGAGTTTCCCTTTAAATATTTGATAGGCGTAGAAGTTTAAGTTAACTGGGACTGCGTTTGAAAAGATATGACTGTAAATATATGTATAGATGTAAAAATATTCGATCAACTATGAAATCGTTTTCTCCAATAGGGTTATATGAGTCGTTGATAGTTTGCAGAATTTAAAGCACACTTTATTCTCATCGTTATAAATGATCCTCCAAATCATATTCTGAGATAATTCGTTGACATCTATGCATCTATGCAGATAACAAACTATTTACAGCAGAACTCTGAAGCGAATTTATAGCCATGATATTTCGAAACCTCCCTCTCTCTCTCTCTCTCTATTTCTCTCTCTCTCCTTTTCTCTGACAGAGAACACGTGTTAAAGCTAGGAGGAAGTAGCTTTTCTTTTTTGCACCAATTAAAAATGAATAACATTCGCTATAAGGAAGCAACCTCTTTTGATAATGTATAATTACTGAATTTCGGTCGATGCGTGAAATGGAAGCTTCACATTAAATCTGTTGCAAAGACGCTGGGAAAACGGAATGTGATCGGGTTATTCTAGTCTGCTAGAATTTACATAAATGCTGCGCAATCATATACATATATAGTAAGAAAATGAGATAGAAAAATACAGCCATACATTCGGAAATGCCGCTGAATGAATTTTTCCTTACCTTGATAGAGTAAAGAACTGACTTCAGAATCTAGTAAAATTACAAAAATAGAAATAAATTAAAGTAACTATATATTTTCTTTTGCGTGTAGCATTATTGAGATTGAAGCATTTATTTTATTTCTTGCATCATTCAAAAACATGACATGCCTACTATTACATTGTCTAATTTAAGAGAAAACTCTGTGCTATCATGCTGCTTAGTCCCGATTAGTAAAATACATTGAGTTGCGAAGAGAACACAAAATACTTTGATTACTTCATTTTTTACGTTTATATTACAGTTATATAGTTCTGGCTTAAGTCGTTCATTCACTAAAATTTTCTTTAATTAATAGATATTAAAACATCTAGCTGACAATAGGTCTTCTATTCGATGTTTTACAGAATATTATATGGTACCAAGACTTCCCCTCTCTCTACTTAATAGATCTGTTTATATAATAGAACACCCAAAGACAAACATTATTATATGCTGCGAATCGTACGATTAATGTCACTTTAAAGTTTATCCTATAGTTGGGCTTCTATTTGGTAGATTTAATGTGTGTGAAGTGACCAGCCATCAGGTCGATTCTGATTACGATTTATAACAATGCTCAGGCCAACTTTGGTCAAGATATGTTACTTTACTAGAAGCTAACATCTATCTTTTTATCTATCTTTGTCGTTTATGCTGCGTACTTTATTTGCATCGTATTATTTCTTATTAATTTATCCCGCAAAGTGTCCAGCCAAAACATGTACAGGCCAGTCTTAAACAAGAAAAACATTAATACACTAGCTTTGTTTAAAACATATTCTCGAAACGTTCCTTATAATCTACAACTCGTATTGACGTTCTGATTTCCATCTTGGTACAAAACATCGAACCTATTTCACGAAGAAAATTGAAAAAATACGTAATTTGTTCCTATGTCTGGTGTCCTGAAATTCAAAGAGGAAACTGTAACGTGCATCCAGGAGATAAGCGCCCGCGTGTTT
This sequence comes from Euprymna scolopes, assembly GCF_053919585.1. Taxonomy (NCBI): domain Eukaryota; kingdom Metazoa; phylum Mollusca; class Cephalopoda; order Sepiida; family Sepiolidae; genus Euprymna; species Euprymna scolopes. Next base: position 90,349,922 of record NC_136497.1, read on the forward strand.
GCGTGTTGTGTGGGTACGTGGGAGAGACGAACGAGGGGAAAAGACTTACCTCGAGACCAGCTCGGCCTCACCGACCGAAAATAGAAAAGAAAGACCAAGATGGCGGCCGCCGTCTTTTGTAAAGTATGATGTCTCGCAAAGTCACACGAATTCTCGCAATATGCAAATTTAGCCGGCCTACAACGGCCATAAAAGCGGATGATGAAAAAGACGTTGGGAGAGCGACGATTGAGTTGGTCGGGGAATCGTGTTGCTGTTGCTTCTCGTGCCGTGTGGGGATATTTTTCCGTTGTTGGGTCCGGTCTGAGTAACCGTTCGCGTCCGTCTAGGCACCTTGCTAGTTGGATTCCGTGCAGAACCGGTGTATAATGGTTATTGAATTGCTGCAACATCTATAACATCTTTTCCTGAACTTACCGTGTTAAAGAGAGAGTCGGGCGCCATCTTGAATTTTTCCTTATACATCTACAGAGGGCGAAGTAATTCTTTTTTTTTAAAGGACTTTCATTACACATTTTTCTTACAAGCTATTTCGGCAATTTGGCCTCTAGGACTATGACCGAGTCGAAATTCGACTTAAAGCTCATACTCGAGTTTGACGGGTCCACATCCATCGTCGACTGGGTTGAAAGGGTCGAGCTGACGTGCGACCTTTGTGAGGTAACAAGGGTACACACTGTGATTCCCCTGAGATTGGCTGGGGGTGCCTTGAGTGTATATCAGCAACTCAGTGCTGCCGAAAAGGGAGATGTCACCGCAATTAAAGCTGCGCTGTACAAGGCATTTGCCATGAATCCTTGTACGGCCTATGAAAAATTTGCTTCCCGAAAACTTCTACCGGAGGAAAGCGTGGACGTTTTCTTCGCGGAGTTAAAGAAACTCGCAGTCCTGTTCGGTGGAGGGGTCTCGGAGCGGACGCTCGCGTACGCGTTTGTGGTGGGCCTTCCCACTCAGGTGAAGCAGCTACTGAGAGCCTCAACCAGCGTTTTAACAACGACCATGGAACACTTGATGGAACGTGCTCGAATCATCATCAAAGATGAGGAGGACCTGGGGGAACCAGTTGTGATGGCGACACAGACAGGCCAGATTGGCGCTCGGGAGATTCCGAATCAGAACCCTGCAAGCAATGGGAAATGTTTTCGCTGCGGCCGACGCGGACATTTTGCAAAGAATTGCACCAACAGGGGGCGTGTGCGCTGTTTTAAGTGTGGCGGTTTGGGGCATCTAGCCCAAAACTGTGCGAGAAACGTATCAGGGGAGAGGACGTCAGCGCCGCCCTGCTCCCCGAGCAAAATTTGAACAAGGCGCAACCAGTGATGACCGTCTACGTAAACAGGATACCCTGCTCAGCACTTCTCGACTCAGGCTGTTCGCATACTATAGTGAACGCCAGGCTGTGTCCAAGTTGGACTAAGAGAAAGATCAAAGTTACCACGATAGGAGGCGAGACCCAGACAGGCTGTGGAGCTGGAACTGTCGAGATCTACACGGACACCGGTGCAGCCACTAAGACCAATGTGCTCGTGACCCAAGGAAATCTCCTGGGGTTTGACCTGTTGCTCGGATAAAATGCCATCAAGGCGCTGGGGGGGTCGCAATTCATCGGGATGGAAAAGTGCGATTCTTGGAGGCCCAAGTGTGTGCAGCGCTCCACATCGATCGGCCGGATTTTACAGTGACTACGACTCTCGCAAGAGGGTCTGGATTGCATTTTGGAAGTGGACCGAGGGAATGGCACCGACTAAACTCAAGAATGGGGTTGCAGAGTACCCTATACCCAGTGAGGCCCGAGCAGAATACGAAAGGGAACTAAAGGCGTTGATCCAAGATGGCTGGTTAATCCCCTACCCTGAGGACAAGCTTGGGCCTCCCAAGGGTCAATACCCTTGATGGCAGTAGTCCAGCATAACAAGTCGAAAGTACGGCCCGTGCTGGACTATAGGGAGCTTAACAAGCATATTGAAGCCTACACTGCCGATGCTGACGTATGCGTCAGAAAGTTGAGGGAATGGCGTCAGAAAGGCACTAATGTCTCGATATTGGATACGCGAAAAGCCTATTTACAGGTGCGAGTTGATGAGACGTTGTGGCCGTTTCAGACAGTTTGGTTCCAGGGGCAGAGGCACTGCCTTACACGCCTCGGCTTTGGCCTAAATGTGGCACCACAGATCATGAAGATTATTGTCAACACAGTATTGTCCCAAGAAAAGCCCATGAGGGACTCAACGTCAGCTTACATTGATGACGTATGCGTCAATGAAGATGTACAGTCTGCGTCGTGTGTCAAAGAAAAGTTGGCTCAGTTTGGTCTGGAATGCAAGAATCCCCAACGTTTAAGGGAAAGAGCACGTGTATTGGGATTGGATGTTTATGAAGAAGATGGCACCTTACAATGGAGGCGTGGCAGTGAAATTCCAAGCATCCCCAACCTCGTTACAATGCGGACCGTTTTTCCTTGGTGTGGAAAACTTGTTGGTCACTTACCGGTCTGTGGCTGGCTCCGCGCAGCCGTTGGTGTAATTAAACGCAGAGCAAATTTAACAACCACGGGTTGGGATGACATATCCGATGATGTCCTACTAACTCTGATGATTAAAGAGACACTGGAGAGAGTGAACAAGAAGGACCCTGCCTGTGGGCGGTGGTGTGTTAACGGAGACAACGTAGGTGTGTGGGTTGATGCCAGTTCTTTGACGTTGGGAGTATCGTTGGAGCAAGGAGGAAACGTGTTCGAGGATGCATGTTGGCTGCGGCCCGTAACAGATTCTCATCATATCAACCTGGCAGAGCTGGACGCTGTTGTAAAGGGAGTAAATCTGGCCCTGCAGTGGCAGTCTAAGAAGTTGACCTTGTACAGAGATTCTCTCTGTGTCTACCACTGGGTGTCTGACACACTTTCAGGACGGACACGAATCCGTACCAAGGCAGCAAGCGAAATGTTAATACGGAGAAGGCTAGACACGCTAAAAAACCTGGTATCTGAGTATGGGCTATCACTGAGCGTCACTCTGGTGCCATCACATTGTAATCTTGCTGACCAACTGACCCGAGTACCTCACAAATGGTATGAAGTGCGAAGATGGGAATGGAGATTACTGCTCGATCTTGTGCAGTTGCAATAGACTCATGTCAAATACAAAAAATTCATGCACAGAGCGGACATCCGTGTATCAAGAGGACCCTTTATTTTGTGAGGCGCGTATACCCAGCAGTGACCAAGATAGATGTCAGACAGATCGTCAAAAATTGTGAGGTTTGCCAGTCTATTGATCCTGCACCAGAGCGATGGCAGAAGGGTCGCTTGGAAGTTGAGAGTGTGTAACAGCGGCTGGCCATGGATATTTCCCATTACAGTGGCAAGCCCTTTCTAACTCTCATTGATTGCGGGCCTACGAGATTTGCGGTGTAGCGGCAGATGACCAGACAGGATTCAGCAAATGTTGTTCGCCACCTATCATCCATTATTTTTGAGCGAGGTGCGCCGGAAGAGCTCCTGACTGACAATGATGCAGCGTTTTGTAGCCAGCAAGTCCGGCAGTTGTTAGATGAGTGGGGCGTCCGACTACGGTTGCGATGTGCGCATGTGCCGTCAGGAAATGGCATTACTGAAAGAAGCCATCGCAGCATCAAGAGAATTACTGCCAGGAAGCGATGTACTATTACGGAAGCCACATATTGGTACAACATTACGCCAAAGGACGGGACGTCCCCTTCAACCGCACCTGCGAATGCTATTTACACGTACCGAGTCGGAGTGAAAGGAATCAACACTACGCAGCCAGCCGACAAGGGAACATATAACAGATATGAAGTAGGAGATCCAGTATGGGTGCGGCCCTCAGGAAATCGGTGCACCAACAAGTTTAAGCGAGGACAAATATCTGGGGTGATTAGCCAGCAGTCTGTTTTGGTCGATGGAACCCCACGACATGTGCGAGATCTTCGCCCAGCTACCGAGGTGCGTCACCCAACTACAGAAGAAAGCAGAAGCGTCTAGCGATGAGCTGCCGATGTACGGATTAAGTGAGCCCCCTCCAGAGACTGATAGCGATACTTCATCTGATGAGGCAGAACCAGATCCAGAGCCCGAATCTGAAACAGTGAATGTACCTTTTCGCAGAAGCACACGCACTAAAAGCCCCCCCCAGTGCTCTCTATGTGATCATCAGATCAGGGAGGAGTGTACCGTGCATCCAGGAAATAAGCGCCCGCGTGTTTGCGTGTTGTTTGAGTACGTGGGAGAGACGGACGAGGGGAAAAGACTTACCTCGAGACCAGCTCGGCCTAACCCACCGAAAATAGAAAAGAAAGACCAAGATGGCGGCCGCCGTCTTTTGTAAAGTATGATGTCTCGCAAAGTCACACGAATTCTCGCAATATGCAAATTTAGCCGGCCTCCAACGGCCATAAAAGCGGGTGATTAAAACGACGTTGGGAGAGCGACGATTGAGTTGGTCGGGGAATCGGGTTGCTGTTGCTTCTCGTTCCGTGTGGGGATATTTTTCCGTTGTTGGGTCCGGTCTGAGTAACCGTTCGCGTCCGTCTAGGCACCTTGCTAGTTGGATTCCGTGCAGAACCGGTGTATAATGGTTATTGAATTGCTGCAACTTCTATAACATCTTTTCCTGAACTTACCGTGTTAAAGAGAGAGTCGGGCGCCATCTTGAATTTTTCCTTATACATCTACAGAGGGCGCAGTAATTCTTTTTTTTAAAGGACTTTCATTACACATTTTTCTTTTTTTTTTTTTTTTTTTTTTTTTTTTTTTACAAAGGCATCACCACATTATCAAGGCCCAGAGGCCACTCAAGGATAAGGGTTAAAGAGTGTACAGTAGAAGTTGGTCAATATAGTAATCATTAGTAATGAAAATTTGGTAAATTTAATAACTTATATGGAACGGCTCATCAAGAACTTATTTACTTTAGACTTGAACAAAACCATATTGTAGTCAGCCGGAAAGCAGGAAAACGGAAGACAATTCCACAGGCGTGCAGTTCTAAGAAAGAAGCTTTGTTCATGGAATCTACGTTTAGGTTTAGGCACAGATAAAGAGTGGGGGAAATTATTGATAGTGTTTACAGCTAGACGAGTGTTTCTTGTGAAAGTTTGGCGAGGGGGGACCATAGATTGAAGCTCAGTTGAACACTTTCCATGAAAATAACGATACATCAGAGACAAACTCGCAACATCTCTTCTGTGAGATAGAGGTTGCAAGGAGGAGAAAAGGACATCTCCTACGAGGCTACGAAGTCTATTTTGAACTCTATCAAGGCAGGACAAGTTCTTTCTAGCAGCTCCTGCCCAGATGTGGCAACAGTATTCCATCCTTGGACGTACCTGGCTCTTATATAGATAGAGAATAGCATCAGCAGTGAGATATCTACTGGATCGATAGAAAGATCCCACCATTTTTCCAGCGGCCTTGGCAACAGATTTGATATACGTGTTCCATTTAAGATCAGGAGTAATGGTCAAGCCCAGAAGCTTGTCAAAACTTAAGGCCTCCTGAAGACGAGAGCCATTCATTTCAATTGATGACAAATGTGGATTAGAATGTTGATGATGTAAAGAGAGAAGCTTGGTTTTAGATGCATTAAAAGTAACCAGCCACTCCCTTCCCCATTGTACTACGAGCTCAAGATCAGAGGAGAGAGAATTGGAGAGAACTTGCTCGTTTACTGTCTTAGATGTGGTACCATAAATGGTAGTGTCGTCAGCATAAATGTCTACAAATGATGTAAGGATATGATTTGGAAGATCATTAATGTAGATCAGGAAAAGAGTTGGGCCCAGGATGGATCCCTGAGGGACACCGGCATTAATATTGTGAGCTTCTGATTTTTGCCCCTCAACTACTACTCTTATGAATCTATCAGAAAGAAATGATTTAATAATTGAGAAGACTTTTCCAGCTATACCATAGCTAGCGATCTTATGAAGTAAACCTTTATGCCATACCCTATCAAAGGCCTTAGATATGTCAAGAGCAATTGCCCTAGAAAGATTGCCACCGTCGAGAGATTTGCTAATCCTATGCGATATAACTGTAAGGACATCTGCTGTAGATCTAGCAGAACGGAAACCATATTGAGTGTCACTAAGAAGGTTATTTTTGTTGAGATGTTTGATTACTTCTGTATTTAATACAGATTCTAGCAACTTACTCATGACGCACAGGAGACTTATTGGCCTGTACTGAGAGGGGGATGAGCGATCACCTGAATTCTTAAATACAGGGCATACTGATGAGATTTTCCAGGGAGATGGGAAACTATTCTCCTTAAGACAACGTTTAAACAGTTTTGTAAGTATGGGCGCTAGTTCAGGTTGAAGTTTTTTGAGTACTATGATTGGAATACCATCAGGGCCAGTTGCTTTACTGGAATCAAGGTTTTTGATTAGTTTGGCAACATCACGTACAGATATACGTATATCACATAGCGTGTTTTCTGATACAAGAGGAAATATTGGGGGTTGGCGGTCTTGGTCGCAAAGGGTAGAATTAGCTGCAAAGTTCTTGACAAAGAGTTTGGCTTTGTCTGATGCTGACGAGATTACCTCAGATCCATTGATAATAGTTGGGATGGAGCACACGCTTCTGTTCAGGATTCTGTTTGCTATTTGCCAAAACTGGTGGGAACCAAGCCGCTGCTCAGCTACTTTGGACTTAACAGATTGAGCATACAACTTTCTTGCGTTCCTTATTACTTTCTTACAATGGTTGCTGGCAGTCCTGAAAACGGCTTTAGTTTCCATACATCTATTACGTTTGAAGCAGTGGAAAAAGTGATTTCTGTGCGCAATGGCAGCAGCACATTCTGGAGAGAACCATGGCTGGCTGTTAGGTTTTTGCTGAAACTTTTTAGAGGGTATGAAATGGTCAATACCTACAATTAACCATTCAGTTAGGTCTAATACTATAGAGGACACATCCTTTTTAAACATGGAATGCAGAGGTAGATCAGATATAAATGTACGGAAGCTATCCCAGTCAGCCTTAGTGTATCGATATACTGTACGATGAAGAGGTACGTCTGGGGACTTATTACATTTCATTTTTATCTTAATTGATACAACAGAGTGGTCGGAAGATCCAAGAGGCGACAGAACAGAAACTGAACATAGTTCAGGGCAAGTTGTGAGAAAAAGGTCTAGTAGGCTCGCATACTGGCCGTCATTATCGGGCACACGGGTAGGTTCCTGAACAATCTGAGTGAGGTCATAGGCAATGGAGAAATCATGACAGAACCTCCCCTCATCATCGGTCTTGTTTGAGTGGGTCAACCATTCGACGTTGTGAACATTGAAGTCTCCACATACGTGAATGTTAGCTGAAGGATAAGTAGAAAGGACTTGGTCAATTTTCTCAGATATGCTTTGAAAGATAGTAACTCCGCTGTTGTGGGGGCGATAGAGAGTAAATATAAATGCAGTAGTGTGAGCTAAAGCAACCCGGAAGCACATATAAGGTAAGTTAGGATCTTCCCTGGAGATGTCCCTCCCACATGGAAAGCTATCTTTAATATAGGCACATATTCCATGCCCATGGCGATCTTGGGGGTCAGATTTAGAAGTTAAGTTAGAGTATCCTGTAATTGCAAACTCATCAAGGGAAATAGCCTGTCCAATGCCAGTTTCACTTAAAAATAAAAGGTCTGGTTTAGTCTCCTGTAATTGGGTTTCAACCTCTGGAAGGTTAGAACGTAGACCCCTGATGTTGGAGAAGGAGACATGGTAGTAGGGGTCTTACAGAAACTTTAACGACTCCCACAATATTTTGGCAAGAATTCCATGACAGTCGCAGTTTAATACAATACACTGTGTTTCTGAACCATTATTAAGATGCAAAAAAGCAGTTAAAAAATTGAAATAAATAAATATTTTAATCTTAAAATACATCCGAATATATATATATATATATATATATATATATATATATATATATATATATATATGTGTGTGTGTGTGTGTGTGTGTAAAGAATTTATTTGTTTTTATGTTAGACACGTTTTATGCACCATACTTACGTAAACCTTATGGTAGTCAGCACTTCTCACTTTCTATCTCTTTTATTTTTTCATAGAATAGAGGAAAACGCAGATATATTCAAAATAATAATTATATTTATTTACAAATTTCTTCGTTTATAGTGTGTGATTAACGATCAAAAAGTAGAAACAACTCAGTGAAGAAGTCAAAATAAAATGAATCCGAATAAGCAGAAAAAGACAAAGTAGAAAATATTAATAATACTACAAACAATCAAGCATATAATCTTCGCTGGAAAAGACTATTGGAAAACGCATGGAAATATTGAATAATTTATGAATAATCAAGAATTTCAAATAACAACATTTTACAATATGCATGAAAATAAAAAAAATAAACTCTAAACAATAAACTTGGGGTAACTTTCATAAGTCTTTTTCATCTAACTTTCCTGTTTTTCTTAAGTATTCAAATTCCACGAACAACATTTTAGACAAAGGAGAAAGAATTACTATTTATGTATAAGTTTCTCTATCTCACACTTATTGTCGACTCATTTCCGGTTGAATAGTAGTACTTTTAAGTTCCTTACACATATGACTTCCTCCATTGTGTCCATGTATTTTCTTAGAGCTTGAGGGTAGTACGCTGAAAGTAGTGTAACATTGGCCATGACAATTAGTTATTGAAAAGGTTTCTTGTAATTATTAAAGGATATAATATGTTTTTGACTATTATCATTATAATTATTTTTGTCCATATAGAAATACACGTATTTATTATACTATCTACAGTGATATCACATAGCTAAAAAAAATAATCAGTATAAATCATATGTCAATGTCAATATTATCAATATTTATAAGTTGATTGTTTACGATTTTCCGACATGTAAACCGTCATTTATTCATATTATGTGAAAACAGTAAAAGTGTTACATATTATTCGTTTCAGATCCTTTTTGTAAATATTATATTTTGTAAACACTAGTTTTTATTTGCATTATAGATGTAGACGTGCCGTTTATTTTCATTTCAGTTAAGAATATGTGTGAAAATACTGTACTTAAATGTTACAATACACTCAACATAATACCTAAATCTCAGCATTATCACTGGATATGCTTTGCTGTCATTCTCGGAAAAGTTATAAGGAAACAAAATTCTAGTAATTTATAGAGTCGGCAAAAAAAAGAAGCAGGGATAAATTGTAGAAATAAATGGGAATGATAGATTGTAAGATTATAGAATCGTTGATGCAAAACCCTTGTGCAAGGTAATCCGTGTCAATTGAGTGACGTGCTTAAGACGAATGTTATCTAACATATAATCTGTGAATCTTGTTCAGAATGGACCAATGATTAAAAGGATCCACATTTTCAAACAAACAGTTGCACTTCCTTCCCCCACCATAAAAAGATTGGAGCTCTCTCACTCCGAGAAATTGAGCCTTTTTTACTCCTGCCAAAAAAAAGGGAGATTTAGTCCACTACCTTAAACCGATTGGAGGCTTACCAACCTATAACTGTAAAATATCTTGAAATTATGATATCCCTCCACAAATAATAGAGTACTGTCTACACTTTAGGATCATGTCAATGAATATTTATTTGCTGTATCGGTATATAAAGGAATTTGTGACGTATTTCTTGTCTTTTTGAATAACTGTTAAATATATTTTACTGTTGTTGATGAGTTAGCATACATTATTTAAATAAAAAATTACTACAATTGAATCTTTTTAACTTTAATTAATACCATTTACGGGCAAAAATAATATCGTCATTAAGGTTGCTGATAAAACTGTATATCGCAAGTTCGTCGGATTTCTTATGTGGATAATAAAAAATTGTTAATGATAGTCATCCTGTATTAAAGAATGTGGGAACTAATATAGAACTTATTTGTTTGCGCGAAGTTTGACTTCCGCACTTATGGAGAGAACATCTGATTAGAAAAATGTATACGTAACGAGTACATATTTGAGACAAGAGAAAATGTTTTTTCTGATTACTTGGATGTAAGGAAAATAACACTTTCCATTAAATGAAAATATATTTCGTAGCAAATTATTATTTCAGAGTATTCCTCTTGCCCTCGATTAATATTCAATCCTCTTACGAATTGATTTATGAATTGCGAATTCATTTAACATCACCATTTTTTGTCTGAATTCAGAAAAAAATGAATCTTTCTGTTTCAATTTGCTCCTCCCCAAATTGCAACTGACAAGGACCTCGATATTTGTATAGTACACGCGTACACTGTTGTTACTTAAAGAAGATACCAGTCTGTCTATGGTCGATTTTTTTCAGTTTTCGTATTAGAACTGTTTTCGATTCCTTATGTTTTACGGGCTAATGTTTACTTCTTACACAGATTTTATGTATTGAGGTCAGCGAAGCAATTAGCGTAGTTCTTATTATAACTTACATGTACAAGTGTTTAAAAGGGGTTCGCGATATATTTTTAGCATCATATCCATTGGGCTAAGGTCTAACTGATTTTACCTGACGGTAAATTCATTCATAAGTTGAGGCACTGTTCAAAGCTTGCTTATTGTCTGCCACTAGTAATGCATTACATATCCACTTTTAATCTTATTTCCATAAAAATATTTATCGATCTGTATTACTATCGGATTTATATAACGGTGTTTACGTATGTCTAGTGTATATAAGTGTTTGTGTAATCGATGCTCGTGCATAGCCTAGTAGTTTTAATTATAAGGACGGTAACTTTTCTTTGTACATGGGGTGGGTGTACGTGTCGATCTCTTAAATGTATATTTAATAATATTTTTATGCGTATCTGAGTGTTTTCATATATTCACGACAATAATCGATGGTACGATAAAACGGACACACTTTAACAATGAGGAATAACACCATTATCTGTTTGACACCCGAGAAAGTGACATACCTTATTTATGAAGACATCTTCTTCTTAATGAAACACCCAAAACGCAGAGTTTTTATTTCCAAATGTTTATTTCCAAATGTTTGTTTCGAAATGTTTCACATGGCAGCGTTTGAAGCACTTAATCTTCTCCGTCTTCCTTACTTGGTCCAAAGATATGCTATAGAAATCTACTGTCCGCTAATAACTCAGTGGCTACCTAACTACGAAACTCGTCTCTTCAACTTCCCGTTGCAGATTAACTCATGATTCTGATTTCTCCTGACTTATGTGTTTCTTACGTCAGCAAGTGTGAACAATCTTGTCATCGTTGTTAAGTAATTCAATTTCTAAACATGCTTAGTTTATGATGTTTCTCTATTTATAATATTGTTTTCTGTGAGACAACATCCCCCAGTTAAATATTTAACACAAATATATTAAGTAACCTTCTTTTTCTTTAACAAGTTTTTTCGGAATATTAAAGTAAATAATTTAACAAATAATCATTATAATCATTCTTACCTTGGAACTGTCTACCACAACATAATACAGATACTACGCTGATATCACAGCCAAAGGGCCAAATATAACAGATCTTCAATTATTTGTTTCCCGCGCAGGTTAAAATGCATGGATTTTTTCAACTGTAAATTGCATCTTAATCAAATGTTTATGTTTACTTGTATTCACTTAGATGTTTTAGTATATATATATATATATATATATATATATATACATATATATCTTTATATATATATATGTCTTTATATATATATATATATATATATATATATACATGCATACATACATAAATTGATTATTAGTTCCACATTTATCTAGGATATCCTGCATTTGTTTTGAAATGCCAGAAATTTATATTTAAAGGTTTTCAGCGACGTAAGTAGATATAGAAGTCCGTGGTAGTTTCACACTAACACCTGTTATAACTTAGTGTATTAATGTAATTTTTAAGTAAAAATAATATTTATGCTAGGATATAATTTCAAAAACTCATTTCAATCCAAATAATTTAGTTGACTTACATAGGAATTAACCACAAATAGTAAAATAGTCCTCAAACAATGACAATCAATTAAACAGGTTCTTCAAGAAATCGGTTTCGTGTATCTGTAGCGTGGTTCCAAAATATAGGGATAGATTTAACATAACTCTTCATTTCGAACTGAGCACCCTTGAGAAGTCATTGATGTTTTGTTGCATTTTTTCGGTAGATCTTTGAAAAATTGAAAGAAGACGAAAAAATATAAGGTGTGTGTGCATTGGCACCTTTTTATAGATTAAATTTTTTAAAGATTTCATGCCAAATATTTTTAATACTCATTTTTATGAACATATTCATAACAAAAAATCAAATATATTAAGTCATATCATTCGACTTAGAAAAGAAAGCCCAAATAGCTTTAGCATTTACACACCAGTCATTGCTTTTAATAAGCCAATTTTCATTTGTTATTTTTGTATCCTGTTATTGGAAATATAATTACATATTCGCCTACAGTCTATTTGCAATTTAAGTCTAACAGACTATTACTAATTAAAAAAAAACTAATAATAAATAATCACGTGAACATATATGTCAGCTAGTATGGTAAGCAATATCAATTTGAAAATTCTTAAGTTCAAAGTATGAAAATAAATGAAAATTAAAATAGTGAAATGACAGCTCTTCATCCCGGATTACGCAAGCTAGATAAAGATTGTATTTAGTATTAATTTTAATAAGCACACGCTTAATTTCCGTCTTATCTTGTCTTGCTTCTTATTTTAATATTATATTTATTATTATTTTTATTCGCAGTAACAGCTATAATAGCAATCGTTGTAAGAGTACTTGTAGTAGTAGCACAATAATAATCACAATAGGTTTGTTAAATTCTAGCAAGTAATCTATTATACAAATCTATTATTCCGAAAAACATATAATTTGAAAAAAAAATATATTGTGCTTATCCAATTCGGAAAATATTCTCTGTCGTAATGTTATCTTGTGTCAAGAGAATATCAGAATGCGAGTGAGATATATAACTGGCAATGCAATGAGTGTAGATGACGATCTCTGGGGCGGAGATAGTGCCAATAGAAAGAGAGTGGGCGAACTGTGAAAATAGAATCGGTTTTTCACCATGCTTTCCATTGTTGTGTAACCCTACATTTAAATTGGAATTTTGCCTTCCGACAACGGAGGCAAATAAACAAAATCATCTTCAACTAAATTTGCTTCTTTCTCCTTTTCCTTCCATATCACAATGTCATTTTAATAGCTCCGTTTTCTAGGTACGGAGATGTAGGAATTGCATAGCCTTAGTAGATTGTGTATGACTTATTTCCAACCGTTCTGTCTGGTATGCGCATCCAGGACTTGTTGCTGATTTATCGTCTAATAGAGCTATGTACACACTTCATTGTCTCGCATTGTATAGAAGCTGTAAAGCAAAACCATCTCCCCAAAACTGGGCAGTAACCAAAATAAAATGGTTATGAAGGATTGTCCTCCTTTAATCGAGACCAAGTAAATGAAGCTAAAAAATAAAATGGAGCATCAGAACAGATTGTACAATTTCATCCTAGCCCTAACACCAAGACTCTGTTTTCTATATCAAGAATATATATTTTTGCAATTAACTGTTAACATATCCCCACATATCTCGAAGTACATGGAAAGATAAAAGAAAATTTCGATAGTTTTTTTTTTTTAAGTAGATTATCGATTAATACAATACCTATGGTATAAAAACATACTTATCCTGTACCACTAATGATGTAATACCCCATTGAATATACGAATACATTTATACACAATAGTACATATATTGATATTTTAGTTATTTTTTTAACCTAGAAGCAATAACGAGTTAACACCTCCGTTGTATTTAAATTTACTTGCCGAATTTGTGGGTAGATTTCCTCCCCAACACGCTAATACTGGCATAAAAGCGCCTATGTTTACGAGGCAAATTATTATTTATATGTATATTTTTCTTTTCTCGCTCTCTCTCTCTCTCCCTTTCTCTCTCTCTCTCTCTCTCTCTCTCTCTCTATATATATATATATATATATATATATATATATATATATATATATATATATATATATATACTAGCAAAATACCCGTCGTTGACTGGATTCAAAAACAGCCTACAGAAAATAGACTCTGATCTATGAAATTATTATAGGTTATAAAAAAGAAGGGTTGTAAAGAGATAACTTCGAATTTGGGGGTATCAAAACCAAAGCAAAATACGACGAAAGTAAAAATAAAATAGATATACCAGATAATTTATTATATCATACCTGTTCACACTGAAACACTTATCACAATATTCTGTAGATCTATATTAAAAAACCTTGTTAAACTTTGTGACATATTTCCATTCTATGGAGGTCAGGCGCGAACGAACACCCCATAATTTTATTATACCATATTTCTTCAAACTGAAACATAATTATCAAAGTATACTAACGCAGATAGATATGAAAAGTATTCATTAAAGTGTGTGCCTATTTCCATTCTATGGAGGCCAGGCGGGAACGCAGCTGCTAAAATTTTATTATATCATCCCTATTTAAGTTAAAACATACTCATCAAAGGATTATTAGGTATATCTATATCAAAAACACTTGTAAATGTTTTTTCTTAATTTTTAATTTTTTTATTTCCATACTTTGTGGACCAGGCGCGTATGTAGACCCCACAATTTTAATGAATCATCATTATGGCAGATCAAACATACCCATTCCTGTGTCTCGATACATCTTCCATCATTATATGTGATCTATTTTCTATAATAGTTAACCATATAGGAGCCTATTCGTGACCAGACCCGCACACGGACGTTCAGCATTATATATATATATATATATATATATATATATATATATATATATATATATATATATATATATATATACTAGCATTTCAGCTCGGCGTTGCCCGGGGGTTTTTAGGTGTAAGCTGTGTAAAAAGGGGGGGGGTATTTTTTTTTTAACTTTGTGCCCTATTATGACCCCTTAAAATGTATTGGTTTGAGTTCAAATCAAGTTATTAAGTTAGATCCATGTCCAAGAAACTTATATCTAAAATTTATAGTGTTTGAACCCAAAATTGTCGGAGGAGTGTGGTTGAGTAGACAAAGGGAAAATTGTTGAACTTAACAGCAAAATTTCTGGCCGAAAACCAATCACATCGATATTCCCAAATTTCATTACCCTTTATATCAAATTTCGAGTCTGTAGACTAAAAATTAACAGAATTATTGCGTAGGGAAATGTACACAGACACACAGACACAGACACACAGATACACAGACACGTTTACTTTTATAGATATACTAGCATTTCAGCCTGGCGTTGCCCGATTGTTTAGAGCTGTATGCTGAGAAAAAAAAACAAAACAAAAAGTAAACAAAAACGGTCAATTTTTTTAAAATTTGACCACCATTATGACCCCTTCAAATTTACTGTTTTGAGCTCAAATTGAGTTATTAAGTTAGATTTCTGTCTAAGTAAGCTATATCTAAAATTTCTAGTGTTTAGACCGAAAATTGCCAGAGGAGTTTGGTAGAGTTCTCAAACGTCAAATCGTTGAACTTTGACCCCTTAACAGCCAAATTTCTGGCCGAAAGCAGATCACGTAGATTTTCCCACATCTCAGTACTCTGTATATCTAATTTCGAGTCTGTAGACTGAAAATTAACAGAGTTATTGCGAAGGAAAATTTACACAGACACACAGACAGATAGACACGTTCACTTTCATATATATATATATATATATATATATATATATATATATATATATAAGAGCAGATTTCAATAGTTCATACGTAAGGTTTTCATAACGTTTCTGCAACCATTCTATGATTCATTTTCTCCAATGATTTCTATCCACTTGTTTACCTTCTTATTTACATCAAGTCCCTACAATGTAATGTTATTTCTCACTGCATCCTTAAAGCTTTTCGTATGTTTATGCTGCGGTCACTTTCTGATGGAAAGCTCACCATCGAGCAGCTGTTGTGGTGTCTTTACATCTCTCATCTTCACTAAGTTTTCTGTTAAGGCATTTTATCTTTGGCGATCCCTAATGCTTCCTACAGTTGTTGGATTGTTCTCAGTACAGCAGTATCAAAACTAAATGTCTTCTGACTGATATTCAGCATTTTACAAATACAATTTTAATGAAACTTATCTATGGCTTTAAGAATGCTTCGGTATTTAGTCCGTGATTCTGATACATACAAGTCAAGACACATGCCTCATACACACCGGTCTTTGTCTTCACAGCGATGTTTCTATCTTATCGTACACGTTTTCCAAGATTACCCAAAGCAGAGCGATCTTGGATTATCATCTCAGTTTTTCTATTTACTCAGCACATTACAAATATGTATAACGCTTTCAGTAACCTTGAATATCCTCCCCTCAACCATAATATTTTGCTTCAGATGCGGTACATTATTACATACATTAATACATAACGATTTAATTATATATATATATATATATATATATATACATATATATATTTACATCTATCTATATATATACATATATATACATATATATACATATATATACATATATATATATATATATATATTACATCTATATATATATATATATTACATCTATATATATATATATATATATTACATATATATATATATATTACATCTATATATATATATATTACATCTATATATATATATTACATCTATATATATATATATTACATCTATATATATATATATTACATCTATATATATATATATATTACATCTATATATATATATATATATATTACATCTATATATATATATATATATATATATATATATATTAGTAGGTTCGCCCGTCTTTGCCCCATTATTAAATACATAGAATTATTATGTTTACTTTTTTTCCTGGTAAAGACTGATAAAATGTTTATATATATATATATATATATATATATATATATATATATATATATATATATATAGTCATCCACATACAGTACTCTTTCGCTGTTTCACAGTTCATCAGTGCGGCTTGACAGGCAACTACCTTAAGTCAGGATTGAAACCCGACCGTCTGTACGACAATAAACACACACACACACATGCACACACACACACACAAACATACATACATACATATATATATATATATATATATATATATATATATGAATGTATATATATATATATATATATAACACTGGAAAAAAGCTAATAATTACTCATAGGGAGGTTTAATAATTCGTTCGCTAGGACGTTGATGCTATCTTTAGACAGAAAAGAAATAAATTGAAAACTCTTTAGAAAAAAAGACTTGTGTTACGCGTTTTCTCTTGAAGAGTAAACTGATAGATATTAAATCCGTGGGGACCAATGTTAATGGATATTTACTTTTGTGTTCAATCCTCATAGGAAAACACTTGGCTTTTCTTAAGCTAATGAAATAGATAGATCGCCTCTCTTGCATGATGTATTCATTTCCATGAACGCTATATTACTTTGTTGAATCTATACGGCTGCGTTGCTTTATCTGTCTTTCGTCAGTTTTAATTAGTGTTGCATTCAGGAAAGGTTTACGTGCACTGAGCTTTGTAGAAATTTTCTTTAATTTGATTAAAAAAAACAATTTGAATACATTGATAAAACTGTGTGGACCCTTTAGAATGAGACTTAGTAAATACTGAAAAGATATCTGCGGTCTGTGATTGCGCAACACTTGGGCTTTTATAAATACAGATATCTTGTGCGTTGAAGTAATTTAAAAAGACAAAATGAATCCGGAAATTGCGTCGGATTCTTCGAAACATCCATGACTGCAGATATTATTTTGTTTGTATTTTTAATTGCAATATCCTATCTTTTAGAAAGGTATTGTAGTACAGGGTGACCCATACAAAACGGACCCCAACTCTAATTAGGCCCCGTTTCTTTGTGTTTTTTTCTGCATGAAATAAAACTTTGGTCATAACTAGTTTATTATATTCGAAACATATCATCAAAACACTAGGGTCTTTGGCCTTTTTTCTCCGTTCTACAGCATATGTTCTAGATGGCCTCTATTTAGCTTTTGCTTTTTTGGGGGGGCACCCTGTATATGTCCTATTGCGATGAAAGCATACTGCCAGACATAGTCTATTTAGTGCTCATTAGTTTGTCGTCTTTTATAAAACTATATACTCTAGTATCACCTTCTACTTTTAGAAACGTCATGTAGTATCTTCACTATTATCATGACACCATATGTCCAGGGGTTACTTCCTGATTGGTGTAGATACATTTTCTATTGTGATGAGGTCATTAGTCCACGCATTATCTAGTAGGGGAATAGTGTATCGTATGTTCGTCTTTCATGGTACCATCTTTTACCTTTTCCGGTGGTGTATATGTTCTTTCGTCATATATACTAGAAACTTGCGCGACGATAATTTAACTACAATAAATTACACATATAGAAACATCTTGTACCTGTCTCATTATAGAAGAGTTTAATAGAAGATTTATTTACTTGGAGCACGCTGTATGTATACGAATATTTAAACCATATGAACGTAGAGTGTAAATTAATGTCATCTTAGCCTTCAGCACTCATTGCATGTGTTCATGTGTTTTATTACGCTTATTTCCGTTCGGCTCGTTTAGATTTAAGCATCGACCAATAAACAATTAACACAAATCATAATATTTTGTCAGGTTGACAGTTACTCTGACACAAATTTGGAATTTGCTCAGCAAGTGTGTAAAAATAATATTCGTGTTTTTGAATCGGACAAGGAGGTGAAACATGGGTGCGAGTTGTCTAGAACTAATAGATCCCACATTATCGGTCAAGCACCAGTATCTGTCCCATCGCCACAATGTTGCACTCTTTTATCTATTTCCAAGTACTTTAACAATATGTTTTGATGAATTCATAGCACTTGTGCCATCTGTACTACATACTCCAAACTACCCCGACAAGCATCAAAATTAACACTATGCACTGTTGCGATAACCTTCTACGCTAATGTTTTTCCTGACGCATTTCAGAATCTCTTCTGTATTTCCTGCTACTCAATCTGTATTAACCTGCAAAAGTTTCAATGCAACGTGAACAGATATCCCATTGCTCACCGTCACATGCACCTGTTACACACGATCATAAATATAGTTGCTTAGGTTTCAAGTGGCAATAAGTAAAAATAAAACAGTTGACAATGTGTTTATTGAATCGCACATACAATACTTAACTGGAGTCAGGTGTAAGGGATAAGATAAATAGGTTTATGGAATCTCGGTCGTTATTCCACATGATTGAATGTAAGCTGAATATAAAAACAAAATGTTTTGTATATTACCTTGGAAAGTTTCGGCATGTAGCACATTTGCGAAAACTGTTGCGTGGGAATTAGAAGCGGGGCTTTGAAGTTGTCAAAGCATCATAGAACATCTTCAAACTTAACTAAACGTGTTTTTAGTGGATCATCGTTCAGGGAGATGTGAAAATTTTGTTCGTATAAACCGAAACCAAAATAAGCGCAGCCAATGGAGGAACCGCATTAAGGAAAGCAAAAATCGATGCTTACAAAGTTCTTAAATTTGAGGTGCAATGTCTATCTTGTGTTCTGCACGATATGAGATGATGAATCAGCAACTCTGCGTTGAATATCTGTAACGATTATATCGCTCAGAGATAAATGACTTTTACACAAAGCCGTTCTAAATAGAAAAGAATCTCTAATGAATTAAAGACCCAAACCAAAGTGCTAAATTGATTTCAGAGAGGCATAATGCCGGAAAAAAAAACATGATAAAGAAAATTGAACATTTAGATGAATAGTAAAAGAAAGACAAAATACAATCATTTTAGCTATCAGTTTCATCTCATAAGTAATGAAATAATACGGATTCATTCTGCAGTTAAGTAAGTCGTTTATAAGATCTCGCCACTTTATATTTTATATTTACAGTATACATTACTATGTGGGAGTTATGATTTGTGGTACTAGCATTATTAAAATTACACCTACATTATTTTCGATGGTCGTTTTTCTAAAATTTATTAGAATTCATTTACTATCTTTTGGTACCAATTATTTTAAGGATCTTTTGTCATAACTGATTATTTTCTTTCTATTATTAGAACACAAATCTTGTAGCTTAGTTATCTTAAGTATATTATAACGTTACTTTATATATATATATATATATATATATATATATATATGTATATGTATATATATATATAAATTAAGTGTGTATATATATAGTTTTATTTTTTATTACCGTATCTTTCTATTAAGTTGCATTATTGTTTCAGCTACCCGACCGTTTTTTTGGTCGTTCGTAGCTTCCTCAGACTTTTACTGTAAAAGTCCGAGGAAGCTACGGACGGCCAAAAAAAAAAAAACAGAAAGATACGGTAATAAAAAATAAAACGTATATTTGCTCTACAACAGTATTGAGCACTTTCTTCAGTTTTTATTAATAACCATTTCTACTATATATATATATATATATATATATATATATATATATATATATATATATATATATATATATATAAAGAGAGAACGATAGACACCATATATTTGGGCGGGTAAGGCGACCTTCAGATAAGAGGAACTACAAAACTGGAGCAAATTTTTCATATTCCGTGTTTGTTTGGCCTCGGCTTAAGATTGCATATCTTATCTTATGAAATAATCGTTTTTAACGATAATTTTTAGGACTTTAATGGGCCGTCATATACGCCGGAATTTACGGTATATAACCAAAATAAAATGCATTAAATGACGATTTATAATAACGTAACGTAACATAAAGGAACAAATAATCGGGAATTAAATATTACAATAAATAAAATTACATTGATTAACTTAATATAGTATTCATATATTTATAGTGAAGCTTTTCATATTATATCACTCATACAAAGTAATGAAAATTGGGAAAATTCACAGCACATTTTAATTAGGAGATTATCCACATTATGTTTAAAAATAAAATATTTTAACAGCATTTCAATAATTGCACTAAGAAAAACATAAATAGAAGGAATTCAAAGACGATATATAAAATATATGAAAAAACATACGTGTTGTTATTATTATTATTATTATTATTATTATTATTATTAATACAGTTTTTTATATTATTAATATAATTTTTATTGTTTTTCCATTTTTCTGTTTTTTTTTTGTTGATTTTTGTATATTTTATATACATTTCATATATAGTTTTTTAGTCTTCTGTTTTCTTTTTTCATTTTTTAGACTAATTTCTATGCCATAAGCTTATTTTATTTTTCTGATATTATTGGTTGTTGGTGGGTTGCTTTGTTTTACGGCATATCAACCCTTTTCAGGTTATTTAATGCCGAATCTGGTGATTTTGAAGAACGATTTTTTAATATAGTGTATTTGTTTTTTAAGTCGAATTCTATTTAACCCATAGTTGGGACCCTAACAGTTACTACCATTTCGGGTCAGAGTGGACCTCGGAGCAAGACAGGCTCCACAATCCCTAAGTCCTGCAAGCTGGGGCCTCACCATCGGGTATAGTTTAAGGTCATATCCAGGACCTGATATTATTGGAAAAACCTCCAAATTTTAATGTTCTTTTCTTGTAATTTTTCTGAGGAAAGTATAAACACTATTGCATGAGGAGTTCATCTTAGTTGTAATTAGCTGACCAAAACATGATCATGAATGTACAATGACATATAAATGCTTATGTAAAACAGATATATATATATATATATATAAAACATATCTTCGAAATTCAGCACTTGTATTAACTTCGTAAAAATTAATTGTGTTTATATATATATATATATATATATGTATATGTATATATGTATATATATACATATACGTGTGTGCGCGCGCTAGCGCACATATGCACACAAGATATCACACTTTTTTTATTCATCTCTGCTGTGAATATTTTCAGATTAATTTTTTTCTACAGTCTATATAATATTTAATCATTTGCTGTATATATATATATATATATATATATATATATATATATATATATAGTATGAAACATACTGAAAGAAGAAATATATATCTCATATCACATATCTGTATGTATATAAACAGTAACGATTATCCATGTCTATATAAAAAGAATATAGTAGGATTAACACTGACTACACACAC
The DNA here is from genome assembly GCF_053919585.1 of Euprymna scolopes. Lineage (NCBI taxonomy): Eukaryota > Metazoa > Mollusca > Cephalopoda > Sepiida > Sepiolidae > Euprymna > Euprymna scolopes. Next base: position 90,371,977 of record NC_136497.1, read on the forward strand.
TAACCCATAGTATGCATCTATCTGCCTGTATCTTCTGCTTGTTTTCACGATACTAATAATTTGGTTTGATTTAATTGCGTAAATCGCCACAGTTTCCCTACTCAAAATCACTCTCTCAAATACGACATGCTTATATGCATTAGTAAGGCATTTACCCACCACTTATTGTTTACTTCCACTACCCCAGCCACTACTGGACAAATATTTAAAAGACTACACTAATCTTGATTCTCCGTAAGGATTTCGTTATGTTATTACTTGGTTTACCTCTCTTTGTATAAGACAATGGCAAACGATCCAAGTTAATTTCACTACACATTTTAAGAGGATTTTCAGCCATAAAAATGCAATCCATACATTTAACGAACATTACAGAATATTTTTGCTTACATTCAACATATTCGTCATATTTTATTGTTCCTGAATAAGAAGGTCTTTGGCATCAAGTTGTAGTCTACTAAATCTTACATTTTAAATCACAGTTAACACACTTTCATAGATCTTTAACTTTTGTACTTGATTACTTATGTGAACTACGCGCCGACGTTTTAATCTATCAATACATTCGGCTTTGCTTTTTCATTTACTAATAAAACATAAGCCTAATCTTAATGGCATACTATGAAATAAATTTTACTAAGTCTACAAAGATTTCGCGAAACTATAAAACGAGAAAAGAGTGTATGCATGTTTAGTTAGTGTGTTATTCTTTTTTAATTTTACTCGTCTGTATATTCTTCTTATTGATTGTGTTAATACTAGTATTATTGAGGCTAACTTCATTGCTAATATTATAATAATTATACAACGGCTTCATTTCCATATGAACATACATACGGTTAGAAATTTACATGAGAAATCTAATCTAAATTAGTTTGTGGGGGTAAACAATTGCATTTTTGTTTTGAACTAGTCAGTATATATATATATATATATATATATATATATATATATATATTTCATGATGTTTTTAGAGATACAAAATTTAAATATTGCAATTAGGAAAGGAAGACTTTGATGATTCAACACAAGGTCTCAAAATGGATCTTTGACATTTTACAACCTGTTTCACAATATTATAGTAAATATTGTCTTAAAGATTCATTTTGCTGATTTTATTAAAAAGTCTAAGATTGTTAATAGATTTATGTGCTCCTATGATATTAGCAACCTTTTTACTTGTGTCCCTGTTTTGGAAACTATAGATATTTGTGCAGATTTTCTATATCGTGGCCGGATATCACCGCCTCCTATTCCTGAACACATCTTTATTGAACTTATGAAACTTGCCACTACATCTGTGGAATTTAGTTTCAACAATATTATGTACCGGCAAAAAGATGGTGTTGCCATGGGGTCAGTACTTGGACTGACCATGGCAAATATTTTTGTGGGGTTCCATGAAGAGCGCTTATTATCTGGACCCATAAAGCCATTGGTGTACTTCCGATATGTTGATGACACATTCTGTTTATTTAATAACCAAACGGAAGCTACCACCTTTTTCTCCTTACTCAATGGAATGCATCCCGCGTTAAAGTACACCTATGAGGGAGAGAGCAATTCAACTATAGCCTTCCTTGATGTATTGGTAACAAAAACGCCATCTAGTTACCAAACATCTATATACCGTAAACCAACGTTTACAGGTTTGTACATTCGTTGGGATTCATTTGCTTCAGAAAACGTAAGATAAATCTAATTTGGACCCTAACACATCGTGCCGTTATGATTTGTTCCAAATCAAAATTAGATGAGGAATTGAAAAGAATTACGGATATTCTATCCAAAAATGGGTACCCCCTTGATGTGATTAGGTCAACTATTCAAAAGAAATTGGCCGAATTCTCTCGAATGAAAGAGAATATAGTAGCCAAATGTCCAATTTATCTTCGTCTTCCTTGGTTAGGTAGAGTAAGTGAGAAATTTGCCAAACAAATAAGTTCAGCAGTTCATGGATGCTATTTTGCTGCCAATGTGCGTGTTGTTTTCTCCACGAGAACTTTATTTCCATCTTCTCGAAAAGACGTTTTACCCCCCCCACCATAAAAGTAATGTTATTTACAATTTTGAATGTGGTTGCGGTGCCAACTACTTGGGTCGAACGACATTAACATTAGATGGAAGAATTAAACAACATGTACCCAGTAAAATTAGGAATGGAACCTACCGGGCAACTGATGTCGTTACTAACACATACGGGTCTTCAATTACTGATCATTTGCTTAAAAACCCGTCTTGTGCAGCAAACTTTAGCACGGACTCTTTTACCATTATTAGTCGTGCTCATTCATTATACCATCTTAAGATCTTGGAGACCATTCACGTTCGACTTAGGAAACGTTCTCTTTGCAAGCAAAGGGAATGCCTCCTGGGGTTGAACGTGATTAATCTCTAGGGTATTCGTCCATAACGCCGTTTTATTTTAATCGTTTTCCCACTTTTCCCCCCCTGTAAATTTAATAAAACGCTATTTTAATCGCTTTCATTCTTTATTTTAAAATAATTCCCTCGATACAGCTTTGAGAAGCGAGGGTCGAAACCGGTCAGCTGGCTCCCCAATTTTTTTTTCTTTCCTCTCCTGCTTCCCCTTCATTCCCACCTTTTTGGAGAGAAGATATATATATATATATTTGTATATATACAAATTTACTTTTAATCATGAATCATAAAAGTCTTCCTTTCCTAATTGCAATATATATATATATATATATATATATATATATATATATATATATATATATATATATATATATATACTAAATTTTAAAACAGACAAATAGCTCACTCTAGATGAATAAAAAAAATTATGATTTTAGGATTGATTTAATTATTTATTCACAAACATTTTTATTCATCGTCTTTTTTCATGTTCCTGTACTATTATTACTATTGTTCCTACTATCGAGTACTTACCATTATTAAGGTATTAGCCATATTTTCATGTAATGCACATTTGTAACACGGTAATTACAAGTACAATATTTATTTTAGTTGCTGAGAACCCAATTCTTTACTTAACGATGTCTTCATAAAATAAAACAATGCATTATATAGAAAATTATATAAACGTGTGTCTGTGTTTACGTGTGCGTGTGTGTGTGTGTGTCGATAACTGTAACTACTATAGCTATGCATTCAGGTATACTGCGCGATTTGGCGTATAACTGGAAATATATTTATTAGAAAACGTTTAACCCTATTTCGAACCTAATCTAAAGTTTTGTGTGTTAATAAATACACGCATTTTACAATTTTTCATTGCTGTAACCATATCAGTATCTGAGTTTAAACGGTCAAATTGAATATTTACTGTTCTGTTGTCGGTCAACCGTCAGTTTTAATTAGCATCCGTTTGAACAGACACTTCTGTCCTATACGGTGCGCTATACGTCACAAAGAGATGTTCTGCTTTTGTTACTGGCCTTTATCAATACGGCAGAGTTATACCTTACTTTGTAAAATTTATAAAAGTGCACTTTGTAGATAAAAAAATTTAAAATTGAATTTTGTATCTTTATATTTAAAGCCTATACTAAACACATTTTGTTTAAGAATTTTCATGCCTTGGATAAAATACTTTTCTAACTTGTATCTTATCTTTTTAAGATTATATTTTAAAACTCTCCTCTCTTTTTCAGTTTGTATTTCTCCTCACAGCGCACCTCATTTTTGCAACTCCCTCTCTCTTATAGTTACAGGTCTGAATAATCTATGTGTTTCAGTTTGTATTCCTCCTAACACTACAGCTCATTTTTGCAACCCCCTCTTTTTATTGTTACAGGTCTGAATATTCTTTGTTTCAGTTTGTATTTCTCCTCACAACACATCTCATTTTTTGCAACCCACTCTTTGTAATACAGGCCTGAATAATGAGAAAATCTGATTTTTTTTTACAAAAACTTTTAAATAACTTTTTTAGATTACATTTTTTAAACATCTTTCAGAATAGAAAATCTTTAAAATTTAATAAGGAACATATTTCATATAGGTTTCATTAACAAATATTCAGTATTTAACGAGAAATATAGAGATAAAAATTTCAAAAGGACTGTATGACTGGTTACGGTCAATAGTAGTCCTCACCATCGAAAGTTTTTTATTGTTATTCTATTATTATTATTATTATTATTATTATTATTATTATTATTATTATTATTATTATTTAAAATATTTTGTGTCCTGCTGTGACTAATATATATATATATATATATATATATATTATTTGAGGGTAAACAGTTACATATGACCGCTACAAATAGCCATCTGTGTCAGTTTTTATTATCCCCCTTCTAGCCTCTTTTTTTTTAGAAAGCTCGCAAATTTGTATGGTCTTTTTATACTTTTTTTTTTGAAGAGCTCCATTTTTCCTTTTCAAATTCTTTCTAATCTTTCCCATTTTTTCTTTTTGGTGTCGAGAGGTTCTAGGTACCCTGAGGAAGTCTATTTGTAGCCACCATAGTTAACTGTGTACCCTCAAATAATAAAAAAAATTATGTTGTTCTTTTTATTCAGCAGAACCTCGTTGTCTTCATTAGTCTCGACTTTTTAACACCTCAAACCTGAACGTATATGTATATATATATATATATATATATATATATATATATATATATATATATATATATCCTCAATAGAATAAATTTGATAACGGTTGCCATTTGCCATACTAAAATATTTTTGCGATACTAGACGCTGTATAATTTGCTCGAAAACAATTGAATGTATATAAAAAGCAACGGTATAAAGCCAACGATAGACAACCTTGTTTCAAGTGCCTCAGTCGAACATGGAGCAATCGAACTAAAATGTCAGAGCAGATAGGTTGTGTCGTCAATAATCTAGACATGACGGCTGGGTTTTCTCTGACATACTTTAAGATAGCAACAACGTTTTCCGATTAGGAAAAGGAAGAGGAAAACAAACATGTGAAACAGAAGCAAAAAATCTCGAGACGTTTGATCGTAAAAGAATGAAGATGTAGGGACGCTGAGGATCTGAGGCCCGACCTAAGACTATAGTATACCTCGATCGCCTCATGCAGCCTAGTGTTCATAACACTAAATAAGCTATTATCAAAAATTAAATCTACACTTTCTTGCAAAAACACATTTTGTATGGCAAAATAATATGAATACATATTAGATAGTATAAAAAAATTAAATTATAACATCATTTCCAAAACAACTTGTTGAAAACCAAGTCATCCGCTTCTAAAGATAAATTAAAAATTCTAAAATGTATGACGGAAAGAAAAATATTGCAAAAAAAAAATCAATTTGTCGATTAAAATTAAAAAAAATCAATGAATAAAAAAAAATTATAGTTAATTACTAAACCTTTCTTTACTTAAACAATATTCCAATTAGTTAACTTTGATACGAATTCGATGATTGTATTTGAAGTATTTACGTTCTCAGTCTCTTTCTAGTTAGATTATTTTTTCTAGAAAGAAAACGGGTACTTATGAAAGGGGGCTACTTATCTCAGATGAAAGTGTTTATGTGGAAATGAACTGGATTCGAACTTGGAACGTCCAGGTTATCAGTCCATGTTGTTAACTACTTGGTAACATTCACCGTCCTACATTGTGACTGGTAAAGAATATAGGTAATCAGCATGTAAATTATACTACTACTACTACTACTACTACTAATAATAATAATAATAATAATAATGATAATAATAATAATAATAATAATAATTAAAAGAAGGAAAAGATGATGATGAAGAAGAAGAAGAAAAATATATAAAATAAATATATAATAACAGATGTATAATGATATTAGCCAAATTAGTTGATTAAATAGAAAAAAAAATCACTTCCATTTCAGAGTTTTCTAACCTAAAACTGTTTTAATATTAAGTAGAACTAGTTTCAATCACTATTCGCTCATGCACATAAATGTTCAAATGAACGTTAATTAAATTGCCTTTTTTTCTATTTCCAGTAATTTCCTCGTATTGCATTATTTGATTAGTCTAATATAATCTGTAGTCGTTTGGTGACTTTTATACTAAAAACTAATCAGTCATACCAGAAAGATCGTTTGCCATTCATGTAACCCTATTAACTGCTCATGGCCCGTTTATTAAGAGCTACACCCAGTGTATTAAAGGAAGACCCAAAAGTGGAAGAAATCCCCACATGAAATTATCAAATTTTCTTTTTCTTCTTCTCCTTCTTCTTCTTCTTCTTCTTCTTCTTCGTCTACTACTACTACTACTACTACAACTACTACTACTACTACATTTTTTATTCTTCTTCTGTGGCTTATTTTACTTTTTATTCGTATGCTACGTCTAGTTTTACGCCTTCCTCTTTCCCTCCTCGTTTTTCTTCTTCTTTTTACTCTTACTACTACTATTGTTATTATTATTATTATTTGATAGGAATTTTTACAGAAATTTTTATCAATGGTTGACAAGTTGGAAATAACAAGTCAAATGTAGTCTAAGTGACAACAAATTTCTCCAGATTTTAAGCACTCCCGATCTTTTTCTATAGATAGAAAATAATGTTCCGCTATTGTTTTGTTTAAAATTTGCAAATACCATCCCTCTAAAAATATGTACTTTCCGTATCCTTTCAGTTGATACCAGTCTAATTTTTTCCCATTGTAGTCTTTTTTATCTTATTTGGTCCTTCATGATTCCTCAATTATGGTACAAGTTGTTTGTGTCTTTTCTTTTCGCTACATAATTTGCCTACAATTTTTTTTTAATATAAAATAGATTATTCGTTTATCCTATTACTCCGTTGCCTGCGAGTATTTTATATTTCTCCAGTCGGATTAAATCTAAACAAACATGTGCTTTCAATACAAAAATCTCTAAATAATAATAACCATAACAACAACAACAACAACAATAATAATAATAATAATAATATTAATAATAATATTAATAATAATAATAATATTATTATCATCATTTTTCATTATAAATACTACTTATTTTTATTCTATCTAGTAACGAAGGAACATATTAGTTTATCATGAAGTTTCCATATGTATATGTGGTGTGTGGACAAGTATATGCAAATGAAAATACGCGGAGAGAAAAAAATACAGTCACGCGTTCTATAAATGTTGACAGCGACTGACCCTTATTAGTGGAAGGTGAATTACAAAAGAGTGAGAGTTCGTTTTTAGTGATCAGGTGCTTTCTGTATTATTAATTACGGTTAATTAGATAAAACAATAACCGTTTTTAAACATACCTCACTCCCATAACTACACTAGCATGTAATTTGTGTTATTAAAATATTTAATACAAAGTTTTAATGAGACAGTAATTAACTTCACATTGACATGATTTTCCTGTAAACCTCATAATGTAGCTTTTAGCATAATTTGTAAAACCTTTTATTTCGTATCTGTAATCAAGACCATGTTATTTTGTAATCGCCCTGATGATAACACCTCAAAATATCTATAGTTAAATTGAAAACGTCTATATGCTTATCAGAAAATTAATATAGTTTTTTTTTATTAATCTTACTTTGATGTAGCATTTATAATAACTTTTAAAACGCGCGTTCATATAGACAGGTAATGCTTAGTTTTGCTTCTTCGGAATTTTATTAAAATATTTTAAAGTTTCATTATGTATATCATTTTTTTATGTATACCAAATATACATAACCTGTAATTCTTTTATACTATATTATCAATTGAGCCAGCTAATAATGTCAGATTTTGTTGTGGGGAAACAGTTACAGTTATACATTTAATAAATGTGTTAGTAATAATTAAATCATTAAAGTTAATTCGAAAAATGTAACTGTCGTGCATTATCCATCTTTATTCATAATGAATCACTATCATTTCCTATGTTAAGATTGGCTTAGCCATTTTTGGTTCACCTTTGTTTTGATAATACAACATATTGACCAGAGTGATAAGCTTTAATTTCTAAAGTAGATATAGTTAAACAGAATATTGAATTGAAATTGAATATATCTCTAGCATATATCGTACATACCTTATTTTAGTTACATCCTCAAAAGCTTTTACTGTTTAAGTTTAACCGTGGTATTTCGAGATGTTATTCAAACTTTTACATTCATATAACACACTATTCTTTAACACTGTGTAGTGTCACATATGTTTATCTTTCTTTTATGGTTGTAAGTTGTAACACAATAAAATTAACAAATTAGTTGTAGCATATGCGCCTCAGATTGAACGTGACTGTCATAAGATTTTGACAGTGGGATAATTTTAGACCTCGTAAATCCTCTTCTGAATTCGTGAGTTTCCTTACTGAATGAGGATTAATTAGCGTTTTCAGAAAACAAACATGGGTGATTAGCAGCGGAGATTAAATATATTTAATTATTATAGTCGATGCATCGAAAGAGGGCAGTCGTTGTTGCAATGGAATTTGCCATAGCAATTATTGGAAGAGATATAAAGAGATATAAGGGCATCTCTTCTTCCCAATAGACTATGCAGCCTTCCTAGAAAAGTAGCACTTCGATTGGGACAAGATGTCTCCGTAAGAGAACACAGTCACGCGAAACAAATTAGATGGATTACAGCGAAAATCAATTCTTAAGAGAATCGGTGTCTTTTTTATTTTTTTAATAATGGCGATTTAAATTAAGGATATTTCTATTTTGGCATTTTACGATTTAATCAACATGCAAGTATATGTTGAAAACAGGCATGGTTTTGTTGTAAAACCTAGAACGTGCCACTGTATACGTATGTCATGAAAAGTCATAAATATCGTATAACTATAAATACTCATCTACTTATTAGTGATAAAAATCTTTCGTAAAAAGTTAATTGCAAAATATAATAATATCAGTATATATTTTGTTAACAGAAACGAGCTGAAATTGAATTGATATCCACTTTACTGTACAAGTAAGAGTAGTCATATAGCGCACATGTTTTTTTTAGCATTAAATATTTTTTAACATTATATATTTGTATATTTATTACCAATAGGAATTAGTCTTCCCCGAGAAAACCTTTCACTTCTACAATATTTATGAGGTTGTGTAAGAATGTTTGTAACTTATACGAATGTATGTATAAGTTAAATAAAACCATAAAAAAAGTTTATATTACTAATGTTTGCTAAGGCTTTAACATGTGTCATAAATGTTTTATAATACAGCAAAAAATACGATTTTATGCAACTAACTTTACTGTATTTCAATTTTTAAAATCATTAAATAATACATAAATAAAGAGGGTATCTAATATATTAAAACAAGTAATGTCTATTTCGAAGGATACACTATTTAAGGCATATATATATATATATATATATATATATATATATATATATATATAGTCTTATTTATATTCTTATTTATAGTATTCCGAATTTTATTGGGTTTATATAATTGAAAATTCGGTGACTGTTCATATACTAATAAGTTTTAAGTCAAGATGAGATGACTTAAACTGTAAGCTTCAAAGATATCATATTTCATAATTGAGCATTCATATATTGTTTTAACAAAATCAAGACATTTATATATTGTTTTAATTTTGTTTAAATTTGTCCGAATAGTCTTAAAACAATTGTAACTTATGATGTAATACACTATTTGTTGCTATCAATCTATTCATTGATGTCTCGATTTTGTTAAAACAATATATATATATATATATATATATATATATATATATATATATATATATACCCGATGCCAGAATTATATACGAATCGTTATTTTTGTTCTAACTCTTATAGTTTTCTATGAAAATTTGTGAAATTTCGCACGTTATATGGGCAACACTAACACAAGTGCAGATCTACACTTTTAAGCTAATTTGCACATAAGCAATTGGCAGCTATTTTGGTGATTTGCTTTTTTTGTCTGCGTGTCAACTTTATATGCAAAGCAATGCTAAAATAAGGTGAAGTGCTAAAAGATCATCTAAACATTGATTATTCTAGGAATTTGTAAATTGAGGGAAACAATAATAAAGAACAAACAACTTCAATATTGTTTCATAGTGCAAGCAACATCTTATATAATTGACATTTTATTGACAAGAGCAAATAGCCTTTGGTCCATTGAAGATGCCAAAGTTTCGATTTCATCTGATGAAATGGCTTTGGCAGCATTCAAAATAGCATTCCAGAAGTCATCCTTGAAGTTGTATCGCCTTCCTCCAGAGTAAATATTTTGTTTCAAGATGCTCTACAGATTTTCGACGGGATTTAAATCAGGAGAACAGGCTGGCTATCGCATTATTTTCCCATGTCTGGCAAAAACTATTTCGAAATATTCAACGGCTATCCTTGCAGAATGAGACGGTCCATTATCATGCATAAATACCATCTTTTTCCGGAATGCCAAATTCTTCTTCTTGTGCCAGGGTTCCAAGTATTCCTTAATGGAGTCAATGTAGAGTTTTGCGGTCATTCTGACTCCATCTGCGACTCTGGATTGTCCTACCATTTCATTGCCAATGATTGCAGCCCAGAACATCACACCACCACCTCCTTGTTGACGCCTGATCCTTTGGGGATGTAGACCCTCATTATGGTACCATCCTCCCCTCCAGACATCGGTCCATCAAGCGTCTCTGAATACTCATCGATGAACAAAACAGTTTGAAAATTTACCTTCATGTGATATCTTGCCCATTCCATCCTCTTTTTTGTGGATATCCTTCAATTGAGATCGGACCGCTGGCTTTCCAAATTTTGCAATCCTCCTCGGGATACGGCAACGAGTTGATTTGGGCACATCAGGAACGCCAGCTTTTTCAAAAAAGTGTTTCAAGTAAGTTACAGCGAACTTCTCTCTTGCTCATTGCTCGACGTGACAGAGGTGATTTTTTACGAATTTGTCACAACGTCCGTTGCAAATTTGAGGGTTAGTACAATATTTTTTTTATTGTACGATGATCACGGTGTAATTCTTTGGCAATTTCTAAGGTGGGAATCTTATTATGGAGCCTTTGAACAATTTAAGACTTCTCAGCTTGACTTAAAGCACCTTTACGTCCAGATTTTATTTTTTAAATTCACTAGCTGTGTCAGTAAGGCTTTCGTAAAGTGCATTCTAATTATTGTTGTAGCTGTTAATTTGAACTGAAATAAACAAAATTATACAACATTCTAGGAAGTTATTGAAAGCACCTCGTATTAATCACCTATTAAAAACTTTATTTGAGAATTTGTTGTAATGATAATTCATTAGAAATTATATATATATATATATATATATATATATATATATATATATATAAACCGTAGTCGTCCCATGCCAATATTCGTAACCAACAAGTTTTATGCAGCCATTTGCAAAGATTATCAAGACAAGGAAAAAAGTTCGACACCGTTTTTTTTTTCAGTAAATCAACAAACATTTATGTGAAGTTCTTTCATCATAACACCTTGTTATGTGTTTAAAAGTTTTTTTCTTAATGCATTGTGCTTAACAAATCTCCGTCGTGTTGAACACGTGGTACTCTTTGTCCAGTCATGTTTAGGACACGTTTTCCCCTGTCGCTCTCGGTCCACCTTTGTAAGATGACTATCCATCGTTCTTTTCGGTCACATTTATCTTTATATAATCTGTTTCACAATTATCTTCCTATAATCTGTTTCATTCTTTCGTTCTCGATGTTACGTTGCCTCGCACAGGTTCGGTCATTTGCATACAGCTGCTAATCTCACACGTGTTTTGGCGCTCTGTTACACACACATGTACACAAACACACACGTACACACACAAACACACACACGCACATACACACACACATATATACATAAATATATATAAAAGTGAGTACACCCCCGCACATTTCCTCAAATATTTAAGTATAAATCTTCATGAGACAACACTGAAAAACTCATTTTTGACACAATAAAAAGAAGTCTGTTTCCAGCATATATAACAGAGTTCATTTATTTTCCTCTAAAAATAATTCAAAATATAATAATTAAAAGCTAAATTCCTGGTAACAAAAGTGAGTGCACGCCTTACGAAAAGTTGTCAATATTAACATACAACATGTCAACTTTAAATATTTTGTGTTGTCACCATCATTATCCAAACTTGCCTTTTATCTCCTGGGCATGGAGTTTACCAGTGATTCCCGTGTAGCCACTGAAATGCTACTCTGCACTTACGACGTCGTGGAGCTACCGGACATTTGAGACTTTGCGCATTTACACCTTCTTCTTGAGAATGCACCAAAGATGTTCTATTCGGTTCAAGTCTGGAGACATGCTTGGCCAGTCCATCACTTTTTCCTTCAGCCTCTTCAGTAAAGCAGTGGTTGTCTTGGATGTGTGTTTTGGGAAATTGTCATGCTGGAACACTGCTCCGCGACCCAGTTTCTGGTGGGATGGGATCATGCTCTGCTGCGGTTTTTGACAGTACATGTTTGAGTTCATGTTTCCCTCAATACCTGCATAACTCATACAGCCCCAAACTATGACATTCCAACCACCATGTTTTACTGTTGGTAAATCTTCAATTGTCAGGTACTGTCTTCGAGTCTCGGACACCATCTTTTTAAGTGGGCTACTGGCACTTCATAGCAGTTGTCGCCGCTATTGGGCGCTGTCAATCGCAGTTGTTTCGAGTTGATTACTGCTGTTTTTAGGCGATAATTTTGATAACTTATTCGGATAGTATGGCGTACCAGCAGTAAGTGGAAGTCAGTGCCGGTCACTGGTGGTAAAAGTTGGGCAGTCGCTGCAAGTCGCTGCTTTTACAAGTGTTTTTATAGACCGTGCCCATCACTCAAAGGCGGAAATAACCAATGTGGTTAATTCTTCCCAGCCTGAGCTAAGAAATAAGCATCTTGTACGTCTGCAGAATACGAGTGGTCCTAATTGTTAGCTGTGATTGGTTAATATAAGTGTAACTGTATATGCGATTTCGTATAAGAATATAAATTTAAAGTCCATAATAGCTAAAAATTATTTAAAAAAAAAACTGTTGTTTTATTAAAGTACTGTTCGTGTTCTTTATCAGAAACTGCGTTGAAGATACGATGAACATGTTATAATGCGTAATAAAATATTAAAGGTAACTAATAGAAATGATAGGCTGAATGAATAGAATGGAGCGTCCATGTTGAATATTACGATGAAGCATTCTCTAGTGTTCTAGAAATAATAGAACCTGGAATGACAGAATATGTCTGCTCAGCCAATAGAAATGTTGACGTAAAAGTAACAGTGAGCGATCATTATCGCCTAATAATGAACAACGCGCTATGTTTAAATGTTGAAAGCGCTATGTTTAAATGGTGAAAGCAGGTAAAGGTCAAAAGAATTATGGGGAATCACAATAAGAGAAAACTATATAATAGTGGCTCAGGGGATGACTGAAGTAGTGAAAATAGAAAATAATAAGTGGGATAATACTTTCCTACTACATCTAAGTAATGCAAAAGCAAATCGGGGTGGAGAAGTTATAGCAATTTAGGAATTGTAATAAAACAGAGTAATTAATGTCGGAAAGAACGCATGATACACAAGCGATTAGGATTCAAGTCATGTTTCAGTGTTTTCTTTCTGATGATGACATTTTGTATACGAGGATATTTGATCCTATTTTATTATATGATAAGTAAAATGGACCACACTTCTGAGCACTAGTTAGCGTTGTATGTGTAAGCATTTATAACAATTTATTTTGTTCCAATATATATATGTTTATTTTGTTCGAAAAGTTGTAAAATTACACACACACAAAGGCAGATATATACATATATATACATATATATTTTTTTTATATATATATATATATATATGTATATAGAAAGAGAGAGAGAGGGAGAGGGAGGGAGAAAGAGAGAGAAAGAGAGTCCGGTCGTAATATACGCTTAAATATGATGCTTTAATTTATGCAGATTTCGTATTTATTATGAAAGAAAAAAATCTTACCCAACATATATAATAATAATTTTAAAAATGTAAAAATATGACTTCATGTCACCAGATGGAATCAAACTCAACGCATTCAGAACTTCGGACGTAATTGTATTTAGCGCTTTAGCTTTAGTGGATACCGTCTGAACTTTAGCTGTATAAAAACTAACGATTAAGCGACGTACAAGATGAAAATTTACATGTTAGAATACTCGGAGGATATTCGATTTATATATGTAAAAGTCAACTGTGTTTTTTATATTTTTATCACTTAGCAACTATTTTAGAGTATAAGAAAAAGAATAAGACCGAAAGTTGGCTAGGAGTCTTAATACCTTATATATTATATCTGTATTTAGAGAGCAGTTTAGAGGAGATCAGTGGAAGTTTTTTTGGGCACACACATACAAGTTTACTTTATCTATATATATAAAAATGTAAAGTTGGTTCGTTCTAAACGAATAAAACCATATTTCTATGTTACCAATTTATTTGAAATTTTCAGACAACCCATTTTTAGAGTCGAGGTATGTTTTTATGTTATTAAAATAAATTTACCTCGCGAATTATTAAAATTAAAATATTAAATAAAATAAATATATATTTTTAACCGTTACTACGAATCTGTTCTGTTGATAAAACTGAACTTCCGGTTCGATTCATTTCACAGCCACGAATTGACGAAAGATTTCATTTTCTGTTAACTCGATAAGTAAAAAAAACAAAAACATATTTCATTTGTTTATCTTCGAATTTTTTTTTATTTACACATCTTTTCTTTATTATATAAGGCCAAAAAAAGTTTGTCGCTTGCTTTTGGAGGGTTTTTTTTTTTTTTCGATATAAGATTGGTTGGTAAAGAACAGGTTTTTTTTTGTCCGCGCTATTTTTAAATCGTATTTCCAGGTTTAATTAGTTTTATATGTTTTTTTATTACATAGTAAGGTTAAAATACACCCTCCCCTCCCCATGTTAAGAATGGCTTTTTAAATAATAACGTTATTATTTCAACACGGATCACTCTCTGCATGAGTACTGTACTTTCACCTTACAATTTAATAAATAAAACATGGTACTTATGCAGAGAAGATACCGTGCTGAAATAACGCTATTAAAAAACATATTTCATTTGTTTATCTTCCAAATTTTTTTAATTTACACATTTTTTCTTTATTATATAAGGCCAAAAAGAAAGTTTGTCGGTTGCTTTTGGAGTTTTTTTGTTTTTCGTTTTTCGATATAAGATTGGTTGGTAAAATGCAGTTTGTTTGTTTTTTTTTTGTCCGCGCTATTTTTTAAATCGTATTTCCAGGTTTAATTAGTTTTATATGTTTTTTATTCAATTGTAAGGTTAAAATACACCCTCCCCTCCCCATGTTAAGAATGGCTTTTTAAATAATAACGTTATTATTTCAACACGGATCACTCTCTGCATGAGTATTGTACTTTCACCTAACAATTTAATAAACAAAACATGGTACTTATGCAGAGAAGGTAAAGTGCTGAAATAACGCTATTAAGAAAGCCATTCTTAACATGGGAAAGGGAGAGTGTTCTGTAACTATTTTATATTTTCACCTAACAGTTTAATAAACAAATGATAGTACTTATGCAGAGAAGGTACCGTGCTGAAATAATACCGTTATTTAGAAAGCTATACTTAACATGGGGAGGGAGTTTTGCATCTATTCTAAAATATGAATGCTTTTTCTTTATTAAAGAAATTCGGTACTCGTGCACTTATTGATCCGTGCTGAAATAATAACGTTATTATTTAAAAAGCCATTCTTAACATGGGGAGAAGAGGGTGTTTTGTAACTAATCTGGATTTCACCTAACACTTTTATAAACAAAAATTAAACTTAAGCAGACAAGGAACAGTACAGAAGCATTAACATTATTTAGAATACAATTGAATAAAAAAAATCTTTAATTAAACTTGGAAATACGATTTAAAAAATAGTACGGATCGGTAAGTGCATTAGCCCCATGAATTTGTCTAATTGTAATTTCTTATGTTATTGGAAAAAGAAAAAAGAAGGTAAATATGAGGAATTACTCCATCCTCGAAAATTCCTTTCAAATTACCACTCCTATAGGTTTTCGGGGTCGCTGAAAACGAAAATAACCTTTATAATTAAGGCAAACGAGTAGTTTCCAAGATATGAAGAAATGTTAGTTTGAAAAAGTGAAAGATCACTTTTCCATAATAATTTAACGTAAAATGATCACCCACTTTGTGGCCACGATATTTGGGGTGAGGGCTTTCTTTCTACCATTGGAAAATCCTTTAAAATTACCTGCTTAAATTGGTTGGAGGGGCGGGGGGTCGGCCTCCAATGCACCCCCCACACACAGAGAAAAATGCCCCTCTCTCAGCTTGCCAGAAAGTGGGTGCTCATTCTAAGTTAAATTTACATTGAAAAGTGATCACCCACTTTTCGAAAAAGTAATTTCTTCATATCATGAAAACTTTCTTTTTGCGACGGAAACGGTTTGCAGATTCGTTTTTAGTACACTGAAATCTACAATAAAATATTTCATTATATACGAACATGAGACGGGCCTTAAAGTAAAATAATACCGGATTTTTGGGGCAGATTTGCCATTAAGTTGTATAATATCCTCAAATCAGGTAATCACTAAAAGGGACTCTTAAAAGTCGTTACCTGTATCGATCAAAATTTAAAACCACTGATTATATGTCAGCCTACATCACAGTAACATATATTGAGTGAGTTCCTAACATTATTTTGTATAGTTTTTTAGTTTAAACTCATTTTCCCAAAATTTCCCCAAACTTAACGTGTTCGATACAGTCTGCCGCCATTTGTATTTTTTAATATACCGATAAACACTGCCTGTTTTTGAACTGATTAAACATTATACATTACATAAAAACACTACAATCTTATCCAGTTAGGTAGAACATTTACTTTTCTTGCCTTTGATAACATTTATTTGTTATATATTCATTTTTGACAACTTCTTTGTATCTGTTAATACACACACTTTTCATTTAATGTAACGTTTAGTCAGCTCGAAAAACAGTGTTTATCGGTGAATTTGAAAGATACAAATGGTGGCGGACACTGTTGATTATGTTAAGTTTGAGAAAGTAAGTTAAAACTAAAAAAACTATACAAAATACTGTCACAAACCCACCGATTATGTCAGCCTATTTCATGGTAACATATTCGGTGGGTTTTTGACACTATATTGTATAGTTTTTAGTTTTCAACTTAATTTCCCAAACTTAACGTATTCAACAGTCTGCAACCATTTCTGTTTTTTCCAGCCGATTAAACATTTTACCTTACATAAAAACACTAAGCAATTATCCAGTTAGTTAGAAATGTAACTTACCTTACCTTTGCTTTCATTTGTTTTTGGACAACTTTTTCGAGTCTGTGTATAGTAACCCCGCCCCCATCACTCAAATATTAATTACTAACTCATATTTTTGTATACAGAAAAAAAAAAACATTTAGCGTTTCAACGTTAGTTTTATCCACTGATTGTTGGTCGAGCCCAAGCAATGATTGACGGTAATCCTGAGGATCAGGATCCAATTCTGCAAGAGTACAATTTTTTTCATTTTTTTTTTTTTTAGAGTGGACTGCTGTACTAAGAATATAAGAAACATGTATTTTCTCTTTTTATTAGAATTTTCCATTACACCAAATTTAGCCACAGCAACGCGTGGCAGGGTACAGCTAGTATATATATATATATATATATATATATATATATATATATATATATATATATATATATGTGTGTGTGTGTGTGTGTGTGCGCGCGCTCGCGCGTTTGTTTGTGCCTATATAAAAATAATTCTGAGCGCTAGAACATTTAAATATTAAATTCTAAAAAATTATGCTGAATGTATAATCTAAACATGGAAAGAACTCAGCCTAATACTGGAATGAAACCAATCATTAAACAAGGCAAAATAAATATGCAATTGATCAAGATTGTTTTTTCGAAGAAATATGCAAAATCGTTTACCTTCATATGACCGCAGTTATAGTCATGATTGAGTATATTAAATAACTTAGTTTTAATATTTGTAAATAGAAAAAGTAGTTTGTTTAATATTGATGTACGAGTTAGAAAAACCAACTACATGAACAGGTGAGAAAAAATCAACTATATATATATATATATATATATATATATATATATATATATATATATATATATATATATATATATATCGTGTGTCTGATTATAAAATAACGATCTTGATTTAGTTCCGTTTTGATTTCGGAAATTGAAGATAATGACATTGAATGTTTATATATATATATATATATATATATATATATATATATATATATATATATATATGGAGTGGAGTAGGTGCGTATTTTTTGTTTGTTTGTGTTAGGTGAGTTAGTTCGCATTGTCATCCATCCACACAATGCACAACTATCATAATTGCTTCATATAATGATAAATGAACGCTCATATGAATATTTGAGTTATATATATATATATATATATATATATATATATATATATATATATTGCAACGACACTATTACGTCTGACGTCCTCTTTGATAATACTTAGCCTAAATAGGGTTTATAGGTATTATATACATATATGTTATATATATATATATATATATATATATATATATATATATATATATATATATGAGTAGGGAGTACGCATTGGCATGATGCCGTGCCGAGAGCAGCTGTTATAATTGGTTCTAATAAAGTGAGTGTTGAATGGCGCCGAGTGCACAGATGAATGGAGACCTGATAAGAAATTATTAAGACAGTTTCATTTACTTACGTCGCATCGGAGGCTGAAAAGCGAACTAGGCGGGGGAAACATAACGTCTCATTAGATCCGAGTCCTTCCGAAGCACGCTTTCACGATCAAACTGTACTGATCGATCTGCATTCATATGCACATACGCATGTAGAAACGTATGTATTCAGCAGAAACATATATAAATGATACTCTTGCCTTATTGTAACATTTCATGTTTAAAATATTTATTTATTTAGAATTGGTTCAAAATTTACATTTAAATTATTTATATTTTCTTATAAAATATCTGTTTTCCCGCCTTTTTGTGTGTTTGTTTACAACAAAATCACAGCATATATAATATATATGTTATGTCGTCATGTATAAATACATTGCAGATTACGTCATATTCGATCTCACGTATGAAGTCATTTAGGAGGGTGGGCAAAAATGATTTCCCAAGTATCGCCGGGCAATCTGTTAGTATATATATATATATATATATATATATATATATATATATATATATATATATATATATATATATATATATATGTATATATATATGTATATATATATATGTATATATATATATGTATATATATATGTATATATATATATATATATATATATATATATGATGAAGCTCCCGATTCATGCAACCCAGTCAAACATTATAACACCCAATCACTCTAATATAACCTTAGAAAACCATGCATCTACCTTTATTAATAATTGCTATTAACTCAGAAAACATTCCCAATAATAAGGTTCTCAACTGATCGATATATATATATATATATATATATATATATATATATATGACTTTACTCTAGAACATTATAGACTTTAAAACAACCTTATCTGAAATACCAAACCCTGATCTTTGTCTAAATGGGCATTTCAGTAATAGAACTAGACTAAAATCTGAATAAAACTCACACATGTATAGGCGCTACTTCAAATTTAATGAAGCTGAATATCTCAAACTTCATATATTTTTTAAAAAGTGGGAATACGAAAAATAAAGAAGTGGACATCCTTAACTACGTTAAATAAAAACCTAACACTTAATAAGATTTCTAATTCAATTAAATTGGGTATATTGAAAACCCCCTAATTTTACACACCATTGTCTATAATTTGTAATCTTTGCATTTTTGTGGCTGTTAAATTAATTAGTTTCCATAGAATTGAAAATAGATTGGATTTAAATTTGGATTGGAGTATTTAAAGTTATAGTCATTGTATTACTAAATACTTTATAGATGCTCATATTATAGATATAATTAAGATATCAGTTGGTGAAGATTTGAATTTAAATAAGAAGTTATAGATAGACTTATCGAACAAGGTCTAATATAAATGAAAGAAGATCGTAGAAAAAATTGATATAATTAGTTGAAGTATTGCCATCAATACTAAATATGAATTGGTTTCACAATGCGTAAATATCTTGGAAAAATTTAAATACAACCAGTTTAAAATAACCTTAGTAACTCTGCATCGAACAATAAAAATAAACTCCGAACGTAAAGTTTTTTTTTTCATTAATTGCAAAGAATATTATAAGATTTGAAAATTCACGTGTTCTTTTTTGTGCATTAGGTATGATGTAGGTTCAAACTCCGCATGTAAATTTCTTAAGTTGTTCTTTGTTAACTGGCCAGAAATTTATATAAAATAAATTTTCAAAGAAACGATAGGTTCTCTACAGTGCAATGTAGTATAACATATATTTTGGACTAAAGTACTCAATGGAGGTACGTGAAGCTTTCTCCCGGAACGATTTCATGAGTTTTTATGGCAATAAAAATATAGGAGTGTGTAATATTCGTTGATCATCTTTCAATCCCGGGCAATGTCGGGTCTCCTGGCTAATTTTATATAAAACTTGTTCCATAACTCCAACTCGCAACGTATACCCCCATTAGCAGATCTCATTCTCATTAGGGCGTTACGTTTCAACATTCAAGAGGTTGAAATCCAATCGCAGAAGACGAAACAAAACTTAGTTTTCCTGTGCGACGCTGGTATACCTATATGAGAGTTAATCAAAATTTGTTTCCACAAAGTTCTGCTTCATGATAAAATTTCAATTAGTTCGAGTGTGTAGTGATGTTGAACAACATCTTTCTATTGTCCTTATGGGCCAACATTCAAAACAACACTTTTATAAGTTGTCCATCCTCTTTCTTAAACATTTACGTATTTCTCACACAAACCAAATCGTCGGTTTTTATTCAACCACTTTTACACATTTCTCAATGTCTCTTGGAGCATTAAAAAAAAGAGCCCACTTGTTTAATTCTATCATCTAATCTGCATATGTGTTTCTGCATATGACACAAAAACGCATAATACTGGTAAACCTCTTTTATTCTGCATATGAATAAAAAAGAATAATATTGCTTTCTATTTAATACGAATAATAATTACTATATGCATTTACATACAAATTTATTTGGCTTATTCCGGAGTTTGTAGATACCGGGCATTCCCTCCCCTTAAATTTTTTGTATGTATGTATGTATGTGTGTATGTATTTGTTTATGATGTATATGTTTTGGGATATGTTAATATATGCATGCATATGTGTGTGTGTTTTTGTATATATATATATATATATATATGTATGTATATATGTGTGTGTTATTGTATATGTATGCATATATGTATATATATGTATATGCGTGTGTATATGTATGTATATGTATGTGTGCATTTGTGTGTCTGTATGTATGTATATGTATATATGTGTATATATATGTATATATGTATATATGTATGTGTGTATATATGTATATATAGTTTTTTTTTAATTTTTTAAAACTTTTTAATTTTCAATTTTTAATTTATTTATTTTCATTTTTATTTATTTATTTTTTATTTATATTGTTTTATTTTTATTTACTTATTCACTTTTTTTACTCTTCTTTATATAATAGACGCTGCATTTCATAAACTTAGCCATTTACCTGCTTCACTGACTCGTGTTTCTTAATTTCATTCTGGGGCTTTCACGTGCGTATTTAAGTTGACCTAATTATTTATTAACGCTTACTTTCGCGCTTTTTGTCTCGGTCATTTTGACCTTGCTTTTCAAGTTTAAACTTTCACCGTTTTTCCGGTTTTTTGTTTTTTTTTATTTAAACCTTAATTTACTTGATTCTTCCGGCCTTGGCAGACGTGTTTTAAATATTCTCTCCAGTGCTTTTTCTGTGCACATTTGAACTTTTCTTTTAATGATTTAGAACTCATTCCATTTGTGATTTTTTCCAAGGAATTCTGCCTTTTGGATCATTTTGGACCATCTTCCAGTTACTTGATTCTTTTGGAACTTACCTGTTGGATTGGAAGTTTTTAATTCGACCGTGTTTTGATTTTACCATTCTTGGATTTTTTAACCTTCACCGGACTATCCATTCATGTGAAATCTTTTTATTATTTTTTCTTTTACCTCCTATTCCCCTTACCTCACCCTTTTTTTAACAAAGTAAGATCTGTGACTTACTTGTGGTTTCATTAAATACTTTTACATGCAAAATCCGATCCCGCATTTTGCTAATTCCTGCCCTCTGATGAGAAGGAGAGTATTTCTTCGAAACTCCGCGGATTAAGTACTATCCAGTTATCTTGTGCTTCCTTTTTAAAATTGAATATGTTTTTAACTCTTTTTCAAGATGTTTTTAACATGTTTTATTAATTTTTTGTTCATATATATATATATATATATATATATATATATATATATATATATATATATATATATATATATCAATTATCTATGTAGAAATTTGTTTCTGGATATGACCTTAAACTATATCCGATGGTGTGGACCCATTTTAATTGTTCCTGTTAATATACCTATCATAGAGAAAGAATTCGATAGTTAAGAAAACATTCCCTTATATTCCATAGATGGAAATTTTAGAAATAAACCCTACCAAATGTCTTTGATATATCCAGAGCTATGGTTCTTGATAGGAAACCCCTGACAATTGATTTCTGTTGATAGTGATCGAAATTGAATTGCTATGACTGGCTGAATTCATGCATTCATGACCTGAATGTTTCATGTCTGGTTTTCGGATATTGACGACATGACACTCTAAGAAAGCAACCACTATCATGTATGGACGTCAGAAGCCGAAATGCGTCATTACATTTCTGGCAAAATTGAATTACGAATGGGGATAATTATGTAGAAATATCAAATTCTAGAGCACAAAAGTTGGCTAGATTTTTTTAATCACATTGCCACCCCAAACAAGGGACATTGTCACTTTGGTGTATGGGGCTACTATCAGAGACCTAAGCTCCAGGGGTACTATAAAAGTAGTTGGGCAGCAAGATATCGGTTCACGTTACATTTGAACTTCTGCATTTCAGTACTGTTGGAGAAGCAGGCACCCGGAAGGGAATTGCAAAGTCTAGCAGTTCTGTGGAAGAAACTATTAGAGTATAAAGCTCTCTTACATCTAAGGATCTCTACTGTGTAGGGGTAGGATTTAGATGCTTGTCGGTTTTTTTAGGGTATTTTCGCCGAGAGGGTAAAAGTGCTTGCAGGTCGTTGGAGCATTCACCATTAAAATACTTTTAAAACGGGCAGAGGGATGCAACATTTCGTCGATTGAATAGAGGCTAAAGCTTAGATGACAGTTCAGGACCTATCAGATTGACGACTCTCTTTTGACCCTTGTCTAGGAGCGAGAGACTAGTAGCAGATGCACCATTTCAAATATGACAACAATACTTCAAATGGGCGAATGGTGGCCTTATAAATGTACAGTACAGTTCCAAGTGTAGTAGCTTTCTAGCACGGTAGAGAGAGCCTAACTTTTTCGCAGGGGTCCTGGCAATGCGCTCAATGTAATTGTTTCAACTCCTGTTTCCTGTGAACGTTAGGCCGGGGAGTTTAAAAGAAGTACTTTCAGATAATGAATCTTTGGCCATTGATATTGGAACGGTTTCTTGTACTTATTGGAAGGAAGTTTAGTCTTGGCAGCATTGAATGTGACCATAATGGTCACAGTCCTGTCCTCATAGATTTTTTAAAACAGTTTTAGTTAAAAAAGGCATTACTTTTGTAACGACCTTCGTCAGAAGAAGCTCGCTCCGGACACCGATGCAGAACTATAGTGCATATAGCTTCGAGATGATTATGTAGAAAAAATAATTCTGAAGCACAACAGGTTGCTTATTTTAATGATACCGCACTCCTCTTTATAGCTCTTCAACATTTTTATTAAAAAAAAGAGGAATGTTTACGTAATGTATTAATTCTGAAATATCCTACAAATACTACTAGTTCATGCTTACACCACCATTAGTATAGAAAATGATCGACAGATTTGAGTCCAGTTACGAAGTTACGCTTTACTTCGTAGATTGGGATCTTATCTTAGAACTACTGGCAATAAACATAACAATTGAATGGGAATTAAATTCCTACAAATTCAAAATCGGCGTGGATACATATACTATCATAGAGTATTAAACAATCGAAAGTAAGAATGTTACTATGATGAAGTCTGACGATAAATTTCTTAATTCCATTAAGAGCGTTACTGTGTACGTATGTGTTTTAGAATTATGGACATATTTTTATGGCGATAAAGCTATGAAGAGACGCCTATGTTTAACGCCTCACAGATTTACTTTGCCTGATGGTGCATTGCAGATATAATTTCTGTCGATATATTTTCTATACTCGTATTGCGGCTAGGCTTTACTTGCATAGTGAGTAGAGTTTAAATAGTGTACATCAAGGCAAATATATGATATAACCTTATAATGTTGTTTCTGAATATACACGAGACAATTAAATCTTATAAATATACATATCTGTATGTACATATTCATCTATTATAATAATCTCGAATTCCGGTATGTTGTATTGTTCACAATTTGGTAAATATATAGAAAAAGTGCACTGGTTCACACATTTATTTTATTACAAAAAACGGACATTTATATACTTTTATTCTTGCATGATTTTTACATATACTATTTATTCAAAAGGAATCAATATATAATAGATCATCTTGTTTGCATATTATTTTTAAAGAAAATCTGTTTTAATAAGTAGCTGTGAAATTAGTAATCTAAATATTTTAAAGTATTCAATTGAGAAATATTATATGAAGTTTATTGATTTATTTTTAATATAATTTATTTCAAATTATTTATTTAACCAACATCGGATGCGTTAGAAAACGGAAGTATGTTTTCTTATAACGGATGTATTATTTCCCTTTAAGCTATAATGTTTTATTTTCCTGTTTGAATTTCATAAATGAAGATGACTGTCTTCTGCTCCAAAATATCCAAAATATGGTAAACCTCCAGAAAGATCGTAAACGCTTAAAATATAGGATCTATCTTAAATAGTATGTAATTAAAATCTTATCTCGGTGATATGTTTTTCCCATAAAACGCCGGGTATTAAGAGCTATATATATATATATATATATATATATATATATATATATATATATATATATATGTGTGTGTGTGTGTGTGTGTGTGTGTGTGTGTGTGTGTATACTATAATAATTAAATACCTACAGACACTAGTGTTTGAACCTTTCGGGAATAATCAGTGCAGGGAGGGGTACGATTAACACCGGTCGACCGATTCGAACCCGGCAAATTTCTGACTCCATTAGCAGGGACTAAATCCATTTAGTCACCGTCAACCGCGATAAATATGGTTGAAATTTAAACATTTATTTTTAAATGAGTTTTAACGGCTGGCAGAGTGATCTAATCATTAAAAGATATGCGCATGCGAGCTTAATTGACCGACTTTATTTCTACAGAAAGTGTTAAACGATAAGAAACGAGTCTCTTAAAGAGGGTTACATAATTATTTACTACAATAATTAAATTTCTACAGACACTAGTGTTTCATCCTTTCGGAAATCATCAGTGCATGGTGCCACACTAAACACCGGTCGACCGATTTGAACCCGGCAACGAAACCATTTCTTACTTCATATATATATATATATATATATATATATATATATATATATATATATATATATATATATATATATATATATATATATATATATATAAGTAGTTTTTGTTGTTGATTTCTTAAACGATGTTAAGATTAACGTCTCCATCTTGGAGATCCGGTGTTTTCCCATTTTTTGTTTGTACGTATTTTTTATTTATTTATTTATATTTTTTTTAAATACAGTAATCTACGTACAGGCATGTTTTGGGGTCCTACCTCTCTTCAGCGTAGCTTGACTGTTGTTAAGATTAAAACCCCGGACCTTATGTATTACACGTGTACATAGATTACTGTTTTTTCATCATAAATAAAAAAAATACGTCCAAATAAAAAATGGGCGACTTTCTAAGAAAACACCGGATCTCCAAGGTGGAGACGTTAACCTTAATATCGTTTACAAATCAACAACAAAAAACTACTTAAAGAGATAAACGAAAAAAAAAAAAACTAAACAGTAAATTGTCTATGGAATCATAGCGTAATTGATTAAGACGCTGGACTGAAATACATAAGGTCCGAGGTGTGAATCCTAACAACAGTCAAGCTACGCTGAAGAGGGGTAAGGCCCCGAAACACGCGTGTACGTAGATCACTGTTTTGAAAAACAATTATAATTATATATATATATATATATGTATATATATATATATATATATATATATATATATATAGGGAGAGATAGACAGACAGACAGACAAACATACAGAAGGACAGAAAGAGAGACGGATGGATTAAACTATTTACATGTTTGAGTTGTATAAACAGAAGAGAATGTCTAGCTTTTTTTCTCTCTTTCAAATTGTATTTATTACTCTCGATATCCTTTCTCTTTTTTACTGTTATTTGTTTACTCTCAAATTTATTTGTTTGTTTTTTTTTTGCTTCCATACAGTCACTGTTTATTTCTCTATCTCTTATCACTCCTTTTGTGTTTTTATAATCTTTATGTCTATTCCGTTTTTATCTCAGCCCATAATTTTCTTTGTAAAACACCTAACCATTCATCCTTTCTCTTTACATCTCAATTTTCCTCTTGTTTCATTCTATCTGTGCATATGATTACTCCCCATGCAACCGGTCGGCCATCCTTCATACCTTTTCTCTTTACTCCTATCCCCCAAACCACCTTAGCCTCTCTATCTATCCCTCTTCTACTCATTCTCTCACCCCTTTCTTGTGTGTTAATTAGAGGGAGAGAGTAAAATTCTTAATGAGGATACCACTTATTCAATTTCCCGGCCAGTAATTAAATTTTAGCGTCTGAAACGATTTCATTCACTAAGAGAATGCGTGATCAGGCGTTGGTGTTGCCGGTCTTTGTATAGGTTGGGAGAGGAAGACGGGGAAACTGATGGATTCAAAACGCCAATCAATATGATTTTGGCTCGATACTTTGCAGCTGCCGTACAGACAAGAAGTGCAAAAAGCTGATGCATCTAAAGCGAAACCATACTAGCAAACAGACATTAGGGTGAAAAGAATAAACCAGCTTTGAAAATGGCGAACCATTGATGTTCGATGACTACCTGTGGTTTCACAGTATGCATTCTTATATAGGTGGCATTTCTTTTTACAAAAGTATATATTAGATTATTCTTAAACTAGCCATCGGCACCCAACCTTGCTGGTCATAAAATACGCTTAGTATATTTTCATTCATGCAGATTCTGTATTAATTATTAAAGAGCTAATATTCTATTAAATAATATACTGTGCATCATATATAGCACTTATTTCAAGAGTAAGACCAAGGACTTGGCTCTCATCAGCTAGACTCGACACCAAAGAATTTAGTGCTCCAATTACGGTCGCTATCGTTTACCCACTGTTAGCTATGATTAGTTTGCACATGAAAAACCTAAGTGAAACCTCGGCAAGTTAAAATAACACATTCTGCAGTTGAATTGCTGACTCCTGTACGCGTTCTTCATCCATCCAAACAAACATTTTCCTCTAACTCGTTATAAATCATCCTTAACGTATGATTATATTTTCTGTTAATGAACGTGTTATGTGCTTAGTAATTTTAGCGATCATCGGTTAAATAATTACACACAGAGGGACGCAAATACACGTGCTGTTTTATTTATGTATACTAGATCAGGCTATCGTATACGCTAGTATAAGCTTATAGCTGTACCCGACCACGCGTTGCTGTGGCTGAAAAACAAACAAAGCATAATAAGCAAAGTGTAAAATTCTTATGTTCATGTCCTCAATACACATTGTTTTGCCATGTTGCGGTGCTGAAAATATCTAAAGTGCAAGCAAAACAATCATAAGTTAATAATTAAAGGAGATAGTTTCTGCAGGAAATAGAAATGTAAACTATATCTCATGTATTTACGGCAGATGTGATAAACAGAAATGGCCGCCGAAGACATGTGTTATGTTGAATTATGAAATGCATACATTGACAATTAATGTATCTTGTTATAATAATGTTTCTAAATAAAAAAAAATCCAGCTTTTACAATAACAAAAAAGCACAGGCATTTATCGGGTTAAGACTTTAAGGGATAATTGTGTTTTAAAATATAATAAATTTTTCGGCTGTATGATAACGCTAAAATAACGAAAAAACACTATATGTCGACCCGTACAATGAAAAGTCCACATAATTTGACCGGAACTAACGGTGAACGAATAGCAAGGCATAAGGTGAAAAAATACTGAAAATTTACTGATTGAATAGATATTTAATTATGTAAATAGAACTTGCATTTCTTAATGTTGATTAACATCTAATAAATATTTTTGCAAAGTATGTAAAAGCAGGACTTGTGTTTTTCTAACGAACGTTGCCGGAATCCACGCACACAGAAACACATGAAAATGTAAACCAAGTAGCAGGCGAGAAATAATGAAAAAAAATTGTTAATGTAAATATATTATATGTTTACCGAATATCTCTATATATTTAATTTTCTCCGAAGTTGCAGTTTGTATATAATTTAAATATTTTTATTGCAAAGTATGTAAAAACAGAAGTTTTCTTTTTTGATATTTTCTCCTAGAAGATCTTTTTTCTTTAATATTTATTGACATGTATTATACTGATTAGATAGATATTTAATTATCTAAAAAGAACTTGCAGTTTGTAATGTTTATTTACATCTAATAAATGTGTTTGCAATGTATTTAACAGCAAAAGATGTCATTTTGGTAACGCACGCTAACTGCAACACACGCACACATGCACAGAGAAACACATGTAAATATAAACGAAGTAACAACCCAGGAAGGTATCAAATAATTAAAAATAATGTAAATATATTGTAAATTTACAGAATATCTATATATATTTAATTTTTTTCAGAGAAGTTGTGTTTTGTATAACACTGAATATGTCTGATTGCAAAGCATGAAAAAAAACCCCAAAAAGTGTTTTTTTTCATTTATGGAAGCAAGCTGGATCGAACATAAGAATGGAAGTGTCAATTTACTGAAGATCAAAATATGTGTACGTATTTTCTCTGTAAAACTTGTTTTGTGAAATTATACATTTAATATTTTTCCTGCGTTGCAATACTTAAAAACAGATATTGATTTTTTTTTAAACTTTTTTTTTTACCAGACCCATCGCCGGGCCAAATAATGTCTCTTAGTGACGCCATCTTCTTTTTTAAATATCCTATATAATTTTTTGCTAGTTCCATCTATAGTTAGAGAAATTCAACTACAGTTTTTAAGGCCAAACGACAAAAACGTATAAATATTGTAAACCCTCTCTGACTAAAAAGAATAGCTTTAACTGACCTTATAATGTTTTTTTTTTCAGTTTTGAAGGACGATAGGAACTACTTCGTCTAAAACTGGTGCAATTGTGATGATGCATCTCCTACGATCAAATATTTTATTGTAACGAATAAATCTGCAACTAATGTCGTTCTAAAGTTACATAAAATAGTGTATAATAGTCTAGACAAATTAAATTTGTATGTGGCTTCGGTTATTGCAAATCTACGGGACTTTGATCCAGAGGGGAATTTCTGCAAGCAACATATCATATAGAAAAAGTTAATGGAAGTATTCTCCAGCGTGAGGTTCTACTAGCATTAAACATTGTTGCCTGGATCAAAATTATTCCAGCACCCAATATTATAATCTCCCCGATCTCATATTTCTATTAGTGTGTGTGACGAGCGGACCTATTCTACAATTGCACTACAGAAGAAATTAATGCTTTCCAGGATGGTATTTTGATTAACGAACATATAGTGCCTTAACATAAGAGAAGAAATAATACTTTGAAGGATAACTTCTTGATTACAGAGCCCATACAACTTATGACCCTAAAAAACAAGAGGTAAGGAGTGATAGAATGGTATAATGACAAAAGAACAGATACTATACTACCGACCATCAACAAAGATGAAAGTATAATCTCTTAGAGGATTAGCAATCCTGTAATATACACGATACAGAAGAATGAAAATAAAAAAAAATCAAATAATAACGTATACTAAACGAAGTGTAGTATCTGTTCTTCAGATGCTGCACTTCTATTTCTTGTTCTCTTTCGGCGGAGGAGAAATCCTTCACGACTGAGACAATTTTTATTTTTGTACCTTTTCTCCACGTTAAAAAACGACCCTGGTGTCTAACTCTGTCCCGTGGGGAGGCATAGTAAATAGGTACTAAACGCAGGAAAATTTAATTTATTTTCGATATGTATAGCTTGTTATATATATATATATATATATATATATATATATATATATATATATATATGTAGTTTTTGGGATGCGTTTCAGTGTTTATTTTTCTTATTGTGTATTTACATTTAAAAGGCTTTGAAAATAACATGTTATTCACGTGAATTCGGAAGGTATAGTAAAGTAATTGAAATATACAATAACTCAAAAGTGTATCCTTAGTAAAAATGAACATATCTTCTCAAAAGTACATATTTAAAAGATAAGTTTTAGTATATAAAGTGTGCTTTTTGTTTTATTTCGATCTTTTATTATTGTTGTTGAACTAACGACATCAATTTTTCACATTGAATAAAGAATAGCAACACTTCTAATATCTATATCCCAAGGTCGTGACACATGGTGATACTATTCTAGAAATAAAGATTTGAAAAACTTTCTAAAGCGCAAAACTTCACACATTGATAAAATATACAATATTCTTACGTTCAGAACACCATTTGTAGTAATTTTTGCTTTTTTACTACTTTTCATAGTTGAACATGCTACGCAATACACTAAAAGATAATATGAATACAGGACGGTTATTCCCTGAACCTGATCTCAGTATATAATGATAGTGCATTAGTTTGAAATAGTATAGGCAATTGAATTAATTATTAAAAAATAATAGTAGAGTTTGGGGTTCAAATATAAAAATATTATTAATTCACATTCGCAACGGCAAATACCAATAGACAAAGTAAAGTCTATTACCAATAGACAAAGTAAACTGATATTTGTATCATTTGCTTTAATCGCACCACAGTTCTAGCCTTATGTGTTATTCTCACAACCTACTGACCGTTGTCACGTTTGATATTTTACATGTCCACTTAGTCAAATTCGGGAACAATTATGTCGAACTAGGAAATCAGTACGGAATTTGGAACGGAATCATTTATTTAATCAACGGGTTTATACTAAGAATACAATGACGAATTAGTGAAAATATATAAACGATCATAGCTGACGGAACAAGAGTAAGTAATCCCATATGGATTAAATAAATGTCCCCATATAATATTCCGTACACATTTCGAAATTCTAATCAGATTTCTGAGTAAGACAAGATGCACTTAAAATTAAGTCAGAACTTATGTCGTTGTGAATGCCTTAAGAATAATGCCAAAGATGGCAATAGTAATCGTTAAAATCTAAATAGTATAAATTTTCCCAAATAATCTAAAAATTCTGAAATAATCTTATATTTCTTTTGATAGTTGGTATTTCTACAAATGTGCATTGCAATTAAATAACGAAATAGTGACATTCTGTAAAGTTCAAGCAATCTTACAACAACCGAAATGCATACTTTAAAAACGAAAACAAAAGTTTATTACTGTTGCGAATTACGTAAGTCCCAGTTCCATAATAATCCTTTCTTGCCAGTGGCGGGATCAGTAAGGGTCGTGAGGTAAACACCGCTTTGTACTTAGTGAAAACAAAATGTATTAAACAGAAAAAGAAAATACAACAAATAAAGAGTGTCGTTATACATTCGAGTTTCAAGTGTACATCACCTGAGTATAACGAGAGTATTATAATTATCGTCTTCATACTAGGTGGAACAGTTTATTGCAATCCGTATAATAAGCAGAACAGCAATTAATTAAAGCATTTTTTTTATATTCTCGTTTTATATTAAAAATATTACATTTTTGAATAGGAGAAACCACATTTGATCACATAATTTGATCACATCGCACATTTATCACATAATTTGATCACATTTTGATCACATAATTTGATTTTGGAATAGGAGAAACTACATTTAATCACATAATTTTAATCAAACTTTTTAAAACCAGTTCTTAGTAAAACAAAATTGACAGAGAAACGGTCTTCTCATGCTCGGCGAGTAAAAACATAAGTATTTCAAATAGTGTAAAAAAAGTTCTAAAGTCTCCAAGAATAAAATTGCTAGACAATTATAAAAGAAAAAAAATCTAGAATTCAATTTCAACATGAGTCATTTGATTCTAGCATAACTCGTTTATTTTTGTGACTTTTCTAAGAAATCGTTATGAATATTCTTAAAATAAAAATGGGAAGATCATCTGGCGAAGAAATATTAAAAGAAATATTTTATAATCGGTTTATACAACAATAGTTGCTTGTGTTCGTTTGCCGGAATTTAACGCCCGTTAAAACGTTATAAGGTCATTACAAGTCAAACAGCTCTTACACTTGTTTAGTGGTTTGCCCTTCAAAAAGTGTAGTTAGATTTTTTCTAACTATAAATGGAACTGTCAGAAAATTATATAGAATATTTATTTCCATAAACTTTCGTTTCAATTGTCCCCTCGAAATTTATGTCGTCTTGGTGCAGATTTAAGTGGGCCAGTTGCATATACCCGATGCGTAAGGGCGTATTTCAATCGATATGATATCACAGTAACACTTTCTATTTCAACTATATATGCTGTTCATAAAATTTTCAGAAAATGCGTTCCATATTATTTGTCATTTTAAGTTCGTGAAGACTTTGATCTTTTCTTTGAAAATCTTTATGGGATTTTGATATCAGTTTGCATTCTTGTTAACTACTTTAAATAATTAATTTGTATTATCACCCATTTCCGTTTGATATCCCGACTAAAAAAATCACATAATAACGTACTTCCAATATATTTTAAATATAAAGTTGGTTCAATCTCCTTCTATCAACATGTTTTTATCTATGTATGTAAAATCGTAGAGTTTATTACTTATTTAGCATTTAACTAATAACATGCTTAGAGTAATATAATTGAAATTAAATCAATACTATAAAAATCTCTGCGATAATGTAAATTTTAAAACAATGTATATAGTATTTCTGCTGTTACTCATATACGTCAGAGACAATTCTACGAATCTTAATATGTTTGTATACAAATAAACAACATATTCAGCATTGTATTTGGTTATTCTATATTTTTGTTGTTTATACAAATGTCTGTTTACACATATGTTTACTTGTGTGGACTCGACAAAAATGGACGAGTTATCCAAGTATAAAATGACTGATGTTCTAATTGAATTCTAGATCCCCCTCCCCCTTTGTTCCATACGCGTGTTAGGCTAGTATAATCCAATATTTCCACTGTAGCCGTCACCCGCTTGTTGTCATAGTTGACCGCGA
>NC_136497.1:90410469-90497969 GCF_053919585.1 Euprymna scolopes
ACAAAACCTTTCAACAAATAAGCGGATTTTAATGGTTTTTTTTTATTAATGAAATAATTAAATAAATAAAACTAATAAATAAGTAATACACAGATAAATAAAAAACACAAAAATAAACAATAAATTAATATCAACAAATATTTGGATCACAGTGTGTTTTTTATTAATGTAACTTTTTAGTGAGAAAATTTAAATATATTATGAATTTACATATTTAGCCGTTTTCTTGCTTTCCAGCTGACTACAATTCGATCGGCTTCAAGTCCAACGTAAACAAGTTCTTGATGATGAACCGTACCCTAAGTAATCTAATTTACAAAGTTTCCACTACTTATGATTACTAGGCTATAATCCCATTGATTAATGTATGCCCAGTAACCCTTATCCTCGAGTGGCCTCCGGGACTGTATAAGTGGTGACTCGTTTGTACTATCATCGGTTGAAATACCCAAATTCAGATTTGATCTACATAATACAGTAACATAAACTTTACAATACTAACACTGCTACAAAAGACTGCAAGTAAAAAATAACAGAAAGTGTACTTTCTCTTCTACCGGCGCGGGAAAACCAGGAGAAGAAAGAAGTGTCATGTCTTTTATAGAGAAGGATGACATAAGCCACATGAAGTGGCAAGAGTTACTAATATTAAGGACGCGAAACTTTAAGAAAAAGATAGCACTATTTCGCTCATGCTTCATCAGGAAGCCATAATTTTCCAAACTCTACAAAACATTAACAGATATTGTTAATGTTGATCATGATAATGCTCGTTTAAACATTCTTTATGCAAATATGCTTTTTTTTTCTATTTCTGTTTCGAATATTTATGTCCTCCTCTCTAGTAGACTATCTTGATATTATTTTTCTCATTGAATATTTTCCCAACAAAACTAATTTCTTATTAAGCCGCCATATTCTTTATAAAATCTTATATCAATTCTTTATTATTAACCATTATTGTTCAGGTTATATCTTTGTCTGCTGTTTTTTTTTTCGTTTTTTTTTTTATTTCTTTCTTTCGTTCCATTTGGAACCATTTTCCATTCGATACGCTCGTACTTCCTGCTGTGAAATTTCCATTCATATACTTTTACCCGAAACCCCGGTGGCGCTGACAAGTGCTGTGACAATGTTAGCTATATTTTCCATTTCCGGTCCACAATAGAAGCAACCAATGGCTAAAATATTTTTCCGCTATATAGATCAGCTTTCCGAGAATTGTGCCACCAGTAGATTGAACTATTTTCACATTCACCTTTCATGCCTCGAAGTAATTTATACCTTGCTGGATAAATAAATACATTATTGTCCAATTCAGTTCCAGTATTTTTCATTACTATCGCCAGAGATGTTAAGCATGCTTACGCAACCATTCAACAGTAACAAAGGTGGTAGAAAGTTTACATAAAAGTTCATGAGATTTCTTTTGACAAGAGAATAAGGCCACATATACTGTCAATTAGTTCTACTAACTTAGGGCACCAGAAGAAGAACTTTCAATATCGGTAGGTGGAGATCCATTCTCTAATTATCTGTTCTACAATTGTAGTGTGCTTCCTCCTAGGGATGACGTTTAAAAGTTCGATATTGCTGAGGAAGTTTTGCTTTGAGTTGAGTAGTTACATATTGAAACAGACCCTTCTAATCCAGAACAGTTTCCCTACTGATTGCTTGTACTCATATGAGCAATTTAGAATAACAGGTTTTCTAGGTGCAATATGGCACTTATAGCATTGGAACTCATCTATAGGGACCTATTTTCAAAAATAACGTAAGAAAAAAACAATGCTAGACATTTCGTTGTTATTTGCAACATCTAGATACTAGGTAGCAATTCGTAATATAAACAGTCAGAAATAGGCAATGACGATATTGTATAGAAGAATGCACATGCACACATACACACACACACACACACACACACACACATATATATATATATATGTATATATATATATATATATATATATATACTACTGATCAAAAATTTGAGATCACTTAAAAATCTTTACTAAGAAACCTTTTTAAGGATAGATTTTAAACCTTTCTGACTTAAGTTTAATAATACTACAATCTAAATAATTCAGGAAGCGAAAAGTTTTATTCCAAAAATGTTATTTAAAAATGTGCATTTTTATTGAATTAGGCTATTTACACATGATCAAAATTATAAGACCAAGGTATAAATTGTTAGATTTATTATAATTATAATGTTTTAATTTAGTTAGAGATTAGCAATCACTGTATAAGCTGTTACCATGCCTAAAGCAAGAAAACTAACCGAATTTGAGCGCTCCCGAATTCTAGAATTCCATAAGCACAGCAAGTGATAACAACTAAGGTAAATCGAAGTAAAACTGTTATTTGCAATTTCTAAACAACACTGAGAATTATGGAAAAGCCACCCCCCGAACTTTCTCCGGCATTAAGGAGGAGACTCAGACGGGTTGTTATGAATGACAGGTGACTTTCTTCTAGTCAAATAAAGGTGGTTACAGATTCTGATTGCAATCAACAACTTACAACAAAAAAGTTATGGTAAATAAAAAAGCGTAAACAAAGTCCTCGATTGCTTCCACGTCACAAAGTAGACCGCTTAAGATGTGCTCGCGAATACCAAACCTGAGGCGTTGAGAAGTGATGAGAAAAAATAAATTTAGATTGTCCTGATGGCTTTCAGCGATATTGGCATGACAAAAACATGCCCCTTGAAAATTTTTCAGCACCTCATAGTAGGGGAGTATGGCGTGCCTTTTCTTACAGAGGGAGGATGGAACTCCAGGAGGAATAGGGTCGTCAGACAGCACCTAGTTATGTTAGCATGCTACAAAAAGCATATTTGATGATGGAGAGTCATCGTTTGTGTGTGGATGGATGGTTATTTCAACGGGATAATGCTGCAATCCACACTGCAAGACAGAACGTGAGCTTTCTACAAGAAAATGAAGTCCATCTCTTGCGACATCCTGCATGCCCACACAGCTTGAACCCAATTAAAAATGGTTGGGGATTACAAGAGAGACTTATCGAAATGGCAAACAATAATCAATAAAAAATGAACTTCGTGAAGCCATTTTCAGAAACTGGAACAGGATCCCTCACACTTTAATGGAAACCCTTATTTCTAGCGTGTCCAAAAGAATTTTTGAACTCATGAAAACAGTGGGGGTAGAACTCATTATTAAGTTTGATTGTTGAATGTTTTCACACACTTTTCATACAGGTTTTGTACAATTTGATAGAATTTTTGTCTCTGGTCTTATAATTTTGATCATGTGTGAAAAGCCTAATTTAATGAAAATGTAACTTTTAAAATAAATCTTTGGAATGTAGCTTTTTGTTTCCATAACCTTTTAGATTGTAGTATTAGTACCTTAAATCGGAAAAGTTAAAAATCTATCCTTACATTTTTTTTAAAAATTAAAAAAAAAAAAATTTTTTTAAGTGGTCTTAAATTTTGGATCAGCAGTATATATATATATATATATATATATATATATATATATATATATATATATATATATATATATATATATATACTTATATATATACATATATATATATATATATATATATATATATATATATATATACTGCTGATCAAAAATTTAAGACAACTTAAAAACATTTTTTATATCATGAAATATCATGGCTTCCTATACATGTCACAGGGAGTTAATATCATGAAATATCATGGCTTCCTATATATGTCATAGGGAGTTAATATCATGAAATATCATGGCTTCCTATATATGTCATGGGGAGTTAATATCATGAAATATCATGGCTTCCTATACATTTCACAGGAAGTTAATATCATAAAATATCATGGCTTCCTATATATGTCATAGGGAGTTAATATCATGAAATATCATGGCTTCCAATATATGTCATGGGGAGTTAATATCATGAAATATCATGGCTTCCTATACATTTCACAGGAAGTTAATATCATAAAATATCATGGCTTCCTATATATGTCACAGGGAGTTAATATCATGAAATATCATGGCTTCCTATATATGTCATAGGAAGTTAATATCATGAAATATCATGGCTTCCTATACATTTCACAGGAAGTTAATATAAAATATCATGGCTTCCTATATATGTCATAGGGAGTTAATATCATGAAATATCATGGCTTCCTATATATGTCATGGGGAGTTAATATATTGAAATATCATGGCTTCCTATACATTTCACAGGGAGTTAATATCATAAAATATCATGGCTTCCTATATATGTCATAGGGAGTTTATATCATGAAATATCATGGCTTCCTATATATGTCATGGGGAGTTAATATCATGAAATATCATGACTTCCTATATATGTCATAGGAAGTTAATATCATGAAATATCACGGGTTCCTATACATTTCACAGGGAGTTAATATCATGAAAAATACAGCTTCCTATATATGTCATAGGGAGCTAATATCATAAAATATCATGGCCTCCTATATATGTCATAGGGAGTTAATATCATGAAATATCATGGCTTCCTATATATGTCATGGGGAGTTAATATCATGAAATATCATGGCTTCCTATACATTTCACAGGAAGTTAATATCATAAAATATCATGGCTTCCTATATATGTCACAGGGAGTTAATATCATGAAATATCATGGCTTCCTATATATGTCATAGGAAGTTAATATCATGAAATATCATGGCTTCCTATACATTTCACAGGAAGTTAATATCATAAAATATCATGGCTTCCTATATATATCATAGGGAGTTAATATCATGAAATATCATGGCTTCCTATATATCCATGGGGAGTTAATATCATGAAATATCATGGCTTCCTATACATTTCACAGGGAGTTAATATTATAAAATATCATGGCTTCCTATATATGTCATAGGGAGTTAATATCATAAAATATCATGGCTTTCTATATATGTCATAGGGAGTTAATATCATGAAATATCATGGCTTCCTATATATGTCATAGGGAGTTAATATTATAAAATATCATGGCTTCCTATATATGTCATAGGGAGTTAATATTATAAAATATAATGGCTTCCTATATATGTAACAGGGAGTTAATATCATAAAATATCATGGCTTTCTATATATGTCATAGGGAGTTAATATCATGAAATATCACGGGTTCCTATACATTTCACAGGGAGTTAATATCATGAAATATCATGGCTTCCTATATATGTCATACGGAAGTTAATATCATAAAATATCATGAGTTCCTATATATGTCATAGGGAGTTAATATCATGAAATATCATGGCTTCCTATATATGTCATGGGGAGTTAATATCATGAAATATCATGGCTTCCTATACATTTCACAGGAAGTTAATATCATAAAATATCATGGCTTCCTATATATGTCACAGGGAGTTAATATCATGAAATATCATGGCTTCCTATGTATGTCATAGGAATTTAATATCATGAAATATCATGGCTTCCTATACATTTCACAGGAAGTTAATATCATAAAATATCATGGCTTCCTATATATATCATAGGGAGTTAATATCATGAAATATCATGGCTTCCTATATATCCATGGGGAGTTAATATCATGAAATATCATGGCTTCCTATACATTTCACAGGGAGTTAATATCATAAAATATCATGGCTTCCTATATATGTCATAGGGAGTTTATATCATGAAATATCATGGCTTCCTATATATGTCATGGGGAGTTAATATCATGAAATATCATGACTTCCTATATATGTCATAGGAAGTTAATATCATGAAATATCACGGCTTCCTATACATTTCACAGGGAGTTAATATCATGAAATATCATGGCTTCCTATATATGTCATAGGGAGTTAATATCATAAAATATCATGGCTTCCTATATCTGTCATAGGGAGTTAATATCATGAAATATCATGGCTTCCTATATATGTCATGGGGAGATAATATCATGAAATATCATGGCTTCCTATACATTTAACAGGAAGTTAATATCATAAAATATCATGGCTTCCTATATATGTCACAGGGAGTTAATATCATGAAATATCATGGCTTCCTATATATGTCATAGGAAGTTAATATCATGAAATATCATGGCTTCCTATACATTTCACAGGAAGTTAATATCATAAAATATCATGGCTTCCTATATATGTCATAGGGAGTTAATATCATGAAATATCATGGTTTCCTATATATGTCATGGGGAGTTAATATCATGAAATATCATGACTTCCGATATATGACATAGGAAGTTAATATCATGAAATATCACGGCTTCCTATACATTTCACAGGGATTTAATATCATGAAATATCAAGGCTTCCTATATATGTCACAGGGAGTTAATATCATGAAATATCATGGCTTCCTATATATGTCATAGGAAGTTAATATCATGAAATATCATGGCTTCCAATACATTTAACAGGGAGTTAATATCATAAAATATCATGGCTTCCTATATATGTTATAGGGAGTTAATATCATGAAATATCATGGCTTCCTATATATGTCACAGGGAGTTAATATCATGAAATACTATGGCTTCCTATACATGTCACAGGGAGTTAATATCATGAAATATCATGGCTTCCTATATATGTCACAGGGAGTTAATATCATGAAATATCATGGCTTCCTATATATGTCATGGGGAGTTAATATCATGAAATATCATGGCTTCGTATATATGTATCGGGGGGTTTATATCATGAAATATCATGGCTTCTTATACATGTCACAGGGAGTTAATATCATGAAATATCATGGCTTTCTATATATTTCACAGGGAGTTAATATCATGAAATATCATGGCTTCCTATATATGTCACAGGGAGTTTATATCATGAAATGTCATGGCTTCCTATACATCTCACAGGGAATTAATATCATGAAATATCATGGCTTCCTATACATGTCACAGGGAGTTAATATCATGAAATATCATGGCTTCCTATATATGTCATGGGGAGTTAATATCATGAAATATCATGGCTTCCTATACATGTCACAGGGAGTTAATATCATGAAATATCATGGCTTCCTATATATGTCATGGGGAGTTTATATCATGAAATATCATGGCTTCCTATACATTTCACAGGGAGTTAATATCATGAAATATCATGGCTTCCTATATATGTCACAGGGAGTTAATATCATGAAATATCATGGCTTCCTATA
The DNA here is from genome assembly GCF_053919585.1 of Euprymna scolopes. Taxonomy (NCBI): domain Eukaryota; kingdom Metazoa; phylum Mollusca; class Cephalopoda; order Sepiida; family Sepiolidae; genus Euprymna; species Euprymna scolopes. Next base: position 90,417,639 of record NC_136497.1, read on the forward strand.
TATGTCACAGGGAGTTAATATCATGAAATATCATGGCTTCCTATATATGTCATGGGGAGATTATATCATGAAATATCATGGCTTCCTATACATGTCACAGGGAGTTAATATCATGAAATATCATGGCCTCCTATACATGTCACAGGAAGTTAATATCATGAAATATCATGGCTTCCTATACATGTCACAGGGAGTTAATATCATGAAATATCATGGCTTCCTATATATGTCATAGGAAGTTAATATCATGAAATATCATGGCTTCCAATACATTTAACAGGGAGTTAATATCATAAAATATCATGGCTTCCTATATATGTTATAGGGAGTTAATATCATGAAATATCATGGCTTCCTATATATGTCACAGGGAGTTAATATCATGAAATACTATGGCTTCCTATACATGTCACAGGGAGTTAATATCATGAAATATCATGGCTTCCTATATATGTCACAGGGAGTTAATATCATGAAATATCATGGCTTCCTATATATGTCATGGGGAGTTAATATCATGAAATATCATGGCTTCGTATATATGTATCGGGGGGTTTATATCATGAAATATCATGGCTTCTTATACATGTCACAGGGAGTTAATATCATGAAATATCATGGCTTTCTATATATTTCACAGGGAGTAAATATCATGAAATATCATGGCTTCCTATATATGTCACAGGGAGTTTATATCATGAAATGTCATGGCTTCCTATACATCTCACAGGGAATTAATATCATGAAATATCATGGCTTCCTATACATGTCACAGGGAGTTAATATCATGAAATATCATGGCTTCCTATATATGTCATAGGGGGTTAATATCATGAAATATCATGGCTTCCTATACATGTCACAGGGAGTTAATATCATGAAATATCATGGCTTCCTATATATGTCATGGGGAGTTTATATCATGAAATATCATGGCTTCCTATACATTTCACAGGGAGTTAATATCATGAAATATCATGGCTTCCTATATATGTCACAGGGAGTTAATATCATGAAATATCATGGCTTCCTATATATGTCACAGGGAGTTAATATCATGAAATATCATGGCTTCCTATATATGTCATGGGGAGTTTATATCATGAAATATCATGGCTTCCTATACATGTCACAGGGAGTTAATATCATGAAATATCATGGCCTCCTATACATGTCACAGGAAGTTAATATCATGAAATATCATGGCTTCCTATACATGTCACAGGGAGTTAATATCATGAAATATCATGGCTTCCTATATATGTCATGGGGAGTTAATATCATGAAATATCATGGCTTCCTATACATGTCACAGGGAGTTAATATCATGAAATATCATGGCTACCTATACATGTCACAGGGAGTTTATATCATGAAATATCATGGTTTCCTATATATGTCATGGGGAGTTAATATCATGAAATATCATGGCTTCCTATACATGTCACAGGCAGTTAATATCATGAAATATCATGGCTTCCTATATATGTCATAGGGAGTTAATATCATGAAATATCATGGCTTCCTATATATGTCATAGGAAGTTAATATCATGAAATATCATGGCTTCCTATATATGTAACAGGGAGTTAATATCATGAAATATCATGGCTTCCTATACATGTTACAGGGAGTTAATATCATGAAATATCATGGCTACCTATACATGTCACAGTGAGTTAATATCCTGAAATATCATGGCTTCCTATACATTTAACAGGAAGTTAATATCATGAAATATCATGGCTTCCTATACATGTCACAGGGAGTTAATATCATGAAATATCATGGCTTCCTATAGATGTCATGGGGAGTTAATATCATGAAATATCATGGCTTCCTATACATGTCACAGGGAGTTAATATCATGAAATATCATGGCTACCTATACATGTCACAGGGAGTTAATATCATGAAATATCATGGCTTCCTATATATGTCACAGGGAGTTAATATCATGAAATATTATGGCTTCCTATACATGTCACAGGGAGTTAATATCATGAAATATCATGGCTTCCTATATATGTCATAGGGAGTTAATATCATGAAATATCATGGCTTCCTATATATGTCATAGTAAGTTAATATCATGAAATATCATGGCTTCCTATATATGTCATAGGGAGTTAATATCATGAAATATCATGGCTTCCTATATATGTCATAGGGAGTTAATATCATGAAATATCATGGCTTCCTATATATGTCACAGGGAGTTAATATCATGAAATATCATGGCTTCCTATATATGTCACAGGGAGTTAATATCATTAAATATCATGGCTTCCTATATATGTTACAGGGAGTTAATATCATTAAATATCATGGCTTCCTATACATGTCACAGGGAGTTAATATCATGAAATATCATGGTTTCCTATATATGTCATAGGAAGTTAATATCATGAAATATCATGGCTTCCTATATATGTCACAGGGAGTTAATATCATGAAATATCATGGCTTCCTATATATGTTATAGGGAGTTAATATCATGAAATATCATGGCTTCCTATATATGTCATGGGGAGTTAATATCATGAAATATCATGGCTTCCTATATATGTCATAGGGAGTTAATATCATGAAATATCATGGCGTCCTATATATGTCATAGGGAGTTAATATCATGAAATATCATGGCTTCCTATATATGTCACAGGGAGTTTATATCCTGAAATATCATGGCTTCCTATATATGTCATAGGGAGTTAATATCATGAAATATCATGGCTTCCTGTATATGGCACAGGGAGTTAATATCATGAAATATCATGGCTTCCTATATATGTCACAGGGAGTTAATATCATGAGGTTCCATCAAATGTTTTGACAACAGAGAGCACACTCGGATTCACAGTTACAATTATGGTATATAAATTTTGATATGTCCGGTTAAAATACCCGTTGATCTGATACGTTCAACTTCAAATTTCAACTATAAATCTTTCATATCTACTGCAGCTATGACTATATTGAACTAAAGATTATGATACAATTATCTACAATTTTTCGCAACATAAACAATAAAGCAAATACCTGCAGAAATATAAGAAACAGCTTTCTTCAAAGTTACTAAAAGAAGAAGAATTAAGAATATATAAAAACTAATGAGTAAACTAATCTCATATATTACATTAATTCTGTATAATAAATGGTTATGAGTAAATTTATAAGCAAAGTCTCACATCAAACCTATTAGTGAGGAAATTGAATGAATAATAAGACCAATTCATTGTTTAAGATATCAGTTCCTGATACAATCATTTATCTCTATATTAGTCAGATAGACTTAAGATCGGATACTGCTACGACAGCTTAGTGCTGCTTAGATCATTCATTAAGTCTGAAAAGATACAAAATTTCAATCTAATGAGGTGAGGGTATTTTGCTTCCTTTCAGTCCCTTTCTCTTGGAATAGATATTACCAGTCCTTTTAGAGCTTATCAGTTGTGTGTTGTAGGTGCTCGTCTAGGCTCTAGTTTTTGTAGCATTGAGAAGCAGAACTCGTCTACCTTCCACCATTACAAATACATGTATTTTTGTATTTTTGTGTACTTAAAACCAAACCGAACATCTACAAAAGTGTTTTTTTTTTTCTGAAATGCTACAGGTGAAACGACATAGTCTTGACCTGCTTCCCTCTAGACTACAGCAGACATGTCTCCAAGACAAATGTTAAGAAACTGTTAAGCACACGTTCTGTTACGTAATAAAATCATGTCCTCTACGTCTATCGTTTCCAATCCTCTCACAGTACTGCTCATCGTTAAATTAGCAATCCGATTAAACCTTATCTTTTAGTATCAGATAATACGATATTGGTTTGAAAAAATCTAGTCATTCAGATGTATTATTATTATACAACGAATAATGTACAACAAGTATTGCATGTCATAATTAAATTACCTACAGCATAAAACAAATGACAAAAAATACTGATTATGTGATTATTGTCTGCTATTCATTATACCAACGTGTATGAACACTTTTACCTTCGTGTGTAAAAAATACAACTTATACACATACTTGGATCTTGTTTCAAGTTAGTTCCTAATTAAAATTTATGGGCATGTATACGATGGTTAGGTTTGTAAAAAAAACTTAAAATCTGAAAAAGTATGTGCAAATCGCGGTCGATCTCAGCAGTATATCTCCAATGAGAATCTGGCCAAAATTAAAAAAAAAAACTTAAAATTTCGCGCCGTTGAGTAACACTGGGGTTTACTACTTAAAAAATATATTTGTAAATCCAGCTAAGTACAAGCGGTTTTCAACCATCTATTCTCGTAGAGATATATTGTATGCTTGAAATAATTTCAAATATAATAATGTTTAGATTTTTTTCTTTAAAAGCAAAATTTGAAATTACATTTTCAATATGAGGTTAACTGACACCAAAAACGGTTAGTGCAGTTGTGTTTTATCAAATTTACATTTCAACACCTGTGGACGATCTGTTTCTTACATGCGGATGTAAAACAGAAAATCGCGAATCGATACGAACTCGTTTTTATTCAATTATTTCGTAACTAATAAATGCTAATAACACTGCATTAAAAGCGAAAAGGGTTAATGCACGCTTTACTGAGATCCTTATGTTTTTGATTATAGTTTTGTATTATGAAACCAAGAAAATGAATTTCATTTTCATGCTCTAATATAATTTAGTTATTTTAATCAGCTAATCGATAATGACACATCGTTATTCTAGATTGAATTAAAGTAAAATTTCTATGGTCTTCTGTTAGTTCTGTAAAATGTTTAACAATGAAAACACTTTCTAAAATGTTCTGTTAAATTTTTAACTAATAAAGCACTTTCTAAAATGTTCTGTTAACTTTATCGAGTTTTATAAAAACATAAATAAACACAGTACTATTTATGTGCGTGTTGTACACTATGAAAATATATATGCCAATAAAACTACTCAAAATTTTCCGCGTTTCATCTTCGTGAAAACTGGTCAAGCTAAGCTTGATAACAAACCAATCCGAGTAATTGTTATTCCCGACTCTCTAAGTAACCAATCTTAATTACTTGTCTACATATGAATACCATGTATTAGTCTGACGAATCCTTCAGATTATAAATACGCTGAAAATTATGTGCAGCTTAACTGCTATATGTACCAACATATATGAAGATAGAACCTTCTGTGCTTATCTAGAACGCGTTATATTAAAAGAGTATTTTTTTACTAATAAAATATATATCACCCGTCTCGCAGAATCCAAACCCTAAATAATATAAGTAAAAAATGAATTATAACTAATTAAGGGGGTGGGTGGAACAATGTAAATAAATTTGTCAGATTGCCAACAGTGATGTTCATAGCAACATCAAATTTGAATTGCATTCTGTACAGTTTTATAACATACATAAAATGAAAATTATGAAAATGAAGGAGGAACTTTAGATGTATCAACTCAGAATCTTGGCAAGAATGACGAAGTGTTTTGTTATATCAATCTGAATATCGGTGAAGCTTATAGTGCCGACCGTGATATGAATAGTGTTGACGCTAATCGTAAAGATGAAAGTGATATGAATGAGGTTGAAATTGACACTGATCATTTAGCCAATGAAGTTGAAGATGAGACAACATAACGACAAAGTGCCTCATCTAAGGAAATAAAGTTTCCGATTGATTGAGATTTCCATTTTTTTTCTTTACATATTAGGTTTTCGAATTGTTAGTAATCTCATGTACAGTCAAGTTTGCCACATATCAAATACCTACCTTACAACTCATTTTACTTCAGTCTCTTGTCCTAGTTTTGCTATGCTAACAAGTTTTAAGCAGCTAATCTATAATAATTTCATGCATAATCAGTAAAATAGGTGTGATTTCATACTTGCATTATGAGTTTGTGCAAGGCCAAAGCGATTGCCGTAACGCATTCCACCACAATAGTCTCACTAATTATCTCTCTGTCTCTCTGTCTCTCTATTACTCTCCGTCTCTGTCTCTGCCTCTGTCTCTGTCTGTCTGTCTACTTCTCTGTCTCTGTCTGCATATCTCTGTGTGTGTGTGTGTCTCTCTCTCTATCTCTCTCACTCTCTCTCTCTCTCTCTCTCTCTCTCTATATATATATATATATATATATATATATATATATATATATATATATATAAATCCTGTGTATCGCTTTATGGCAGGGTCAATAATTTTTCAATTTGGAAATTGCGTTGAAAAGCAGAAAAATGAAATTTGGGACACTTGAAGAGCATAACAAGGTGTCTTGTTTCCCTGATTCTTTGTGGAATTTGAACAAATGTTTTGAAAATTATGCTAATTTTTCTATTTTCTGGTAATTTTTAGTGTGTATCACTTTATTCAAAGTGTCTAAAAATGTATATTTTTGGTAACAAAACAATATTCTAACTTCATATGTATATATATATATGTGTGTGTGTATATATATGTGTGTGTGTGTGTGTGTGTGTGTGTGTGTGTGTGTGTGTGTGTGTGTGTGTGTGTGTGATAAAGAACATATCCAGTAAAAATATTTAAAATTATTTTGAATAGCCTCTTGTCAAATGATGTCAACCAGCGGATTTGAGATGATGTGATGCTATAGGAAACTTCCAAACTCTTCCTCCAAAGTCCATCCTTCGACAAAAATTGGACACCTCTTTTATAAAATGTATCTTTATTATTGTCCAGAGCTCCTCAATTTATCTGGAGAACAAGGTGACCATATCCTCAAATTCTCTCCACTAATGGCCAATAACGTAAGGTAGGAGGTCGCATCTTTGGCTGAGTGGGATGGCGCATTGTTGAGCATAAAAATCACTTTTTGGTGAACCGCTTATAAAATCTCGTCAAGCCATGATGACAAATGCTCATTTAAAAATATAAAACTGGCTTGTCAGTTCACAGTTTCTGGCACGCGAAATGGTCCAATACGTTTATTGTGGATTATTCCAGCCGAAAACATGACACCTCTACCTCCCTGTTGAAGACGGAATTGATGTTGGGAAGGGAATCCCAGACGACTCTAAACTTTTGCCCAACCATTTGGTCTAGCAAGGGCTGCTCTAGCCTCATCGGTGAAAAGAACAATTTAAAAACTGGCGTTCATGTATTCTGAGTTCAGGTCAAACGTTTGTTTATGAGTTTGGTGTAAAACAGGTTTTGCTATGGGCTTTATTCCCATTTCAGTTTCGTTTAAGATATGGCAGAGTGACTTTCTGTACAAGGACGGTATTCCAACTCTGTAAAATCTGGCAGGACTCTTGCTGCCTGCCTGCTTGATAAGTTGACTTCAATTTTTTCTAACATCACGAGCAGAAACTGATTTTCTTGTGTTTTTGTCCTTTCTTGTTTTGATGATTGGTTTTTCAACGATTGACAACAATGTTCTTCAATCTCTTCCAAGCTCCTTGGCTAGATCTACGAGAGTTAAACCTTCAGCAACAACACGTTCCTTTACACTAGCTGCCAATCGACCATTTATATCCAGTTGGGGAGACGTGCAATAAAGAGATACACAGTTAAAATTACTGGAAAATAGAAAACTTACCATAATTTTCGAAGTATTTGTTCAAATACCATAAAAACAGGTAAATAAAGCATCTTTCAGAGTACCATATATATATATATATATATATATATATATATATATATATATATATATATATACCATATATATATATACATATATATACGTATATATATAATATATGTATATATATGTATATACATTTGTATATATGTTCACACATATCCACAAGCACACACACATGCACAAACACACGCACACACACACACACACACACACACACACATATATATATATATATATATATATATATATATATATATATATATTCTGTAGTGTTCATAAGTTAAGGAATGGTCGATCATTTTTTCAATGGCTTTTAACTTCATCTATAAAAAAGGAAAAAAAATAATTTTTGGTGATATTTCCAATGTTTAATAATGGTAGTTGAATAAAAATGTTTTTTTTTTATTTTGAATACATATTACTCTATTACATATAAATAAATTTTAATAAATTACAGGCGTCCAAAAGTTAACAAACGCTGAAAATTAATACAAACTTTAGCAATTTTTATAGCAACTTAACAAAATGTTGACTCGAAATATTCGAAAAAAGCTATGTATACAAGAAAAACAGCTTCTTTGTAACCGTCGTGATGAAAAAAAGTCCATAGGGGAGATTGCTAAAATATTGAGAATGTCTAAAAGTGTTGTTTTTCGGGTTATTGAAAACAGAAAAAAGGGTTTACCATTGACTGAAAAGAAACAATAGGGCCGACTCCGGATAAAAATTAAGAGGGAGGATAGAAAAATCACTCGACCATCTCGTTCTGATCGCTTTAAAACTGCGGCTTTAATATTCGGGGTTTTACATACAAAACTGGACAAAAAATTCCCGAACAAACGATCTCACGAAGATTAAACGAATTGGATTATTTTCAAGAAGTCCATGCTCAAAACCTTTAATTTCTTTTAAAAATACAAAAGTCTAATTGTTATTCGCCGAAAAACATTTGTTTTCGGAATTAAAAAAAAATGGGAAAAGGTTAATTTTAGTGATGAATCTAAATTCAATCTTTTTGGATCAGACAAAAGACTACATGTCAGAAAAAAATGGAGAAAGACTGTACCCTTAGTGTGTTAAAAGTACAGTAAAATTTGAAGGAGGCAGTATAAAGGTATGGGGCATGATATCCTCAAAGAGAACTGGCCCCTTGTGAGGATTCATGGAACAGTTAATGTTTGAATGTACAGTTAATTGCTTAGAGAACATGTGGTTGTTAATCTTTCTGATTCTGATATATTTATGCAAGACAACTCAACGTGCCATAAAGCAAAAATAGTTTTAAAAGACCTAAATATATCCAATATTTGCGTTATGGATTGACCAGCTCAGAGCCCCAACCTCAATCGAATTGAAAATGTTTAGAAAATTATTGGTGATAAGATAACAGAAAACAAACTAAAAAATCTTGAGGATTTATGGAAATGTATGAAATAAATACCTGGAATAATATCTCATCTATAACATGTGAACAATTTGTTCTGTCATGTAGCAAACGATGACATAGTGTGATTAAAAACAAGCGACTTTTAACTAAATACTGAAGGGATACTTTATTTTTCCATGATTAATTTCCCCCGTTCCTTAACGCTTGGATGCCTGTAATTAAATAAAATGTATATATATGTAAAAAATAACATTTAAAAAATTAATTCTTATTTAATCTACCATTATCAAACACTGTAAAATTCACCAAAAATTAACTTTTCCTTTTTCATAGATAAAGTTAGATTTCATTAAAACAATGATCGACTGTTCCTTTACTTTTGGACGCTACTATATATATATATATATATATATATATATATATATATATATACATATATATGTGTGTGTGGGGGGGTGTATATATATATGTGTGTGTGTATATGTGTATATATGTATATATATATATATGTATATATATATATATATATATATATATATAAAAGAGAGAAAAAATTAAAACTGAGTTGAACTTAACAATCAATTTTATTGTTCGGACAATAAATTTGATTATAAATTTCCACTTACAGTTTTAATTTATTTTTTTATAAGTTCTACTCTGTACATTGTAGTAATCTTTTTTTATTTGGTGAGGATTAAAATACTGGCATTTATATTAAATTACAGTTTACCATTGCTTATAGCAGGTAAATACTGAATCTCCTTTGATTTCAATCTTTTATTATATATATATATATATATATATATATATATATATATATATATATATATATAAAGATAGATAGATAGATAGACAGATATATATATATAAATAGGTAGATAGATAGACAGAAATATATATAAATATACATAGATAGATAGATAGGCAGATATATATAGAGATAGATAGATAGATAAATAGATTGTGTATCACAAAATTGAGTAAACCCTACACATTTCTTTAAATATTTATGTACATCTCTTCATAGGACAATACTGAAAATATGATTTTTGGACAAAATGAAAAGTAATCTGTCCGCAGCATATATTACGGAGTTAATTCATTTTCACCTCCAAATAACTTAAAATATAGCCATTAAAATCTAAAAAGCGAGTACAATCATAAAGAACTACACCCCTAAATAGCTAAATTTCAATGGATATATGTGAAGCTCTGCTAAACTCCATGTCCAGGAAAGTAAAAGCAGTTTTGGATAATGATAGATGCCACACAAAATATTGCGAGTTGGCATGCTGTATATCAATATTGGCAACTTTTCGTAAGGGGTGTACTCAATCTTGTTGCTACAGATCTAGTTTTAAGTGTTTATAGTTTGATTATGTTACGGGGAAATAAATTAACTATGTTATATATGCAACAGTGCGATTCTTTTCACTGTGTCAAAAAGTCATATTTTCAGTAATGTCTCATGAAGAGATATACTTAAATATTTTAAGATATGTGAGGAGTGTACTAACTACAGACCAAAACCGTATCACGCCAGCGTAGCAAATTCTGTGGATATCCGTATAAATAAATAGCATTATTTCTTATTGATAAGCGTTATAAAAATCTGGTGGACATTCTTACCTTGGAATATATATATATATATATATATATATAAATATATATATATATGCATATATATATGTATATATATATGTATATATATATGTGTGTATATATATATATATATATATATATATATATATATATATATATATATATATATGTCCTAGAAAAGATAAAATGATTCTATTTCGATTTGTGAAAACCAGTTTTCATTTTTGTCGCAGACCATCTATTTGTTGCTTAGTTGTTTTAAAATCCCAAGAGCTATAGGAGCTTTCTATTATGTCTGAAATGACACAATGTTCAATGAGCAAGATCGGATAGTCGCCGTTGTACATCTCACGCTTTCTACCGATCTAAGTTATGGCTACAAAACCATGACTACCGCCCTCAAAATGCATCGCTGGATTGCAACGATTAACCGAGACGTGCTCAGGGTCTTTGCTTTGGTTTTAAGCGAGGGTCACATTATGCCGCCTGAAATCTTCATAGTCGGCATGAAAGTCAACATAAAAGTGTACCTGAGTCCGGTGATCCCGTGATGCAATCTGTTGGCCGGTGGCACACCCTGTGTATGGTAGCACTACTCGCACAGACCCACAAGTTCAATAAGAACCACGCTTGGCTTGAGAAATACTGTAACTAATTTGTACCTTTCTCCTCCCCCGACATGAAACCGCTGGATTACTTCATTTGGTTATACGTCGAAAACATCATTGACATAAACTCGCACAACACCAAATCCAACCTCATCGCCATTATCTGCCGAATATTTGGAAAGCTCCCGGCGATATTTGTGGGAAAGACATGCTCCCGTTTAAGAAGCGTATTGAAACGGTAGATGAGGCTGACGCCGTCTGCATTGATTAAATGTCAGCGCTTCTACATAGTCAAGTGATCTGAAATGATTTATTTAATAAAGTTTTTAAAAAATGCTGTCGGGTTGTATTCTTTGGGTCCATAATTTATCGTTTCACCACATATATATATATATATATATATATATATATATATATATATATATATATATACTTATATGTAATATACTGAGTTCGTGTAATTCGGTAAATTTTCATATACTAATAGGTTTTAAGCCAAAAATGGTTGGCTTAAGTATTAAACTACAAAATTATCACATTTCATAATTGACCATTAATATACTGGGTGTGAAAAATTAAGACTTCAAGACAAGGTGTTGATGGCAACGAAAAGTGTATTTCATTTTATGTTACAATTGTTTCAATGTTCAGTTCGACAATTTCAAGCATTACATCGTTTGAAAAATTTAAAAAACCAGCGTTTCTTCAAACTTTATGAATAAACACACTTTTGTCAATGTAGCATTTTTGGAATAGAAAAAAGAGGGGGGTCCCTAACGGGGAAAAACATGCGAGAAACATTTACCTTGGTTGTGGTTACGGAAAAGCGCATTTAAATATTAATGTGTCGCCTAATTCTCGTATCCTTATTTAAGAACAGCGTTATGTGAAGTTTCTATGGGAAGCTCTAAGCCATTTAAAACAGAAAAATATTTTTTAAAATATATCCCATTTGTTGGGTTCCTAAATTCCTTTATTTCCCGATGATTGATTTTTTTTATAAAAACATTTTTTTTAAATTTGGTATCTATATTTATATTATGTTCGTAATCATCTTGTGAAGATGTTACGGTTGATTTTAGTTTCGTATTAGTGGCAAGTAATGTTTATAGATTATTGTTTTATTAGTACATAGATGGAAGACCATTTCAGGTTTAGAATTTGATTGAATAAATGGGTGTAGTAAATATATATATATAAACCTTGTAGGACATTTCGGGTGTAGTGTTCTAATCTATTTACTGTCTGAAAATTCATAGTTATTCTACTTGAGAAATGTTTTTGTGTCGTTACTTGGTGTGATTTGAAGGGATATAATCCAGTTAAGTTGTAAAGTAATGCTAGTTGATTCTGTTTGAAACTGTGTCGATTTTGTTTCTTATAATGGTTAAAGGGAGGTAATTCAGGCGGTTTGTGTTTTCGGTTCATTAATTCCTCGAAGGCGACTATGATTTAATAATTAATTTAATCAGATGGGACCAGAACGTGCTACAATGGCTTGTTTTACAATTAAGTATTTAAATAATGTTTTTGATCTAAAGGAATGTGATGTGTTTAGCCCGATCACATTGCTCCTCCTGTCATATAGTTCATGCTTTGTGTTCTTGGGTTGTCTAAATAAATAAAATATTGTATGTCCTCTAATTACTATTCTTACAACAAAACCACCCACGGTTCCAATGTGTTTTATTCCGGGGGGGAGATGTCTACTCCTTCATTTATGGGTGAAAAACACTTAGTTGCAAAAAATGAGTTGTGGTGTAAGGAGAAATACAAACTGAAACAGAAAGCATAGTCATACCTGTAATAATGCAAACAGGGGGTTGCAAAAATGAGTTGTGGTGTGAGGAGAAATACAAACTGAAACATAGAGAATATTCAGATCTGTAATAATAAAAAGAGGGGGTTGCAAAAATCAGTTGGGGTGTGAGAAGAAATACAGACTTAAATAGAGAGAAGGAGAGTTTTAAAATATAATCTTAAAAAGATAAGATACAAGTTTGAAAAGCCTAGAAAATCATTGAAAATTTTATATTGATATTAGTATTGCTAGATTAAAGATATTGTTAATTTAAAAACATTATCTTTTATCTATCGATTAATGATATAGATATAAAATTTTCAATGATTTTTTTTGAAAAAGTGCAACAGAATGTACATTACATAAAATAAATCCAAGGTAATTTTTTGATTCAATTTAAATTAAATTTTTATACATTACTTTGTAAAATTTATAAAAGTGCATTTTGAAGATAAATACATTTCAAATTGAATCTTGTACCTTTATTTTTAAAGCCTATAGTAAAAAAACATTTTGTTTAAAAGGTTTCATGCCTTAGATGAAATGCTTTTCTAACTTGTATATATATATATATATATATATATATATATATATATATATATGCGTGTGTGTGTGTGTTTGTGTGTGTGTAGTTTCGTTGTTGATTTTTTAAACGATATTAAAGTTATCGAGTCCACCTTAACATATGAGAATATTTAAAAGCAATCCCCTTCTTGCTGTTATTTTAGATTATTTGAAACCATAGCAACAAGTTTCAGCCTACCTCTAACCAATGTCAGATGTTTAGGGTATATATATATATATATATATATATATATATATATATATATATATAGAGAGAGAGAGAGAGAGAGAGAGAGAGAGAGAGAGGGAGAGAGAGCGCGAGAGAGAGACTTGTATGTAATATACTGAGTTCGTGTAATCCAGTAAATTTTCATATATCAATAAGTTTTACGCCAGAAAGAGATTACTTAAAAAGTAAGCTACAAAATTATCATATTTTATAATTGAGCATTAATAGTTTTTTTAAATCACTAAGGGTTTCTTGTGGAAACTTCTTATGACTTTATTTTTAAATAACGATACGAAAATTAGGTGATATAGTAACATTTAAATGTGCTTTTCACGGAGGTTACCCCCAGATTGTATGTTTTTCACATTCTTCTTTTTCCGTTAAGGGATTTTTTCTTTTTTCTTTTCCTTTAAACAATGTTCTATTGTCAAGAGTGTTTTTATTCATAATGTCTGAAGAAATGTTTTTTTTTTTGAAAATTTTCAAACGCCATAATGTTTGAAATCGTCGATCTGGCATAGAAACAATTGTAACGTAAAATGAAATACACCTCTTATTGCTATGAATACCTTTTTTTGAAGTCTTGATTTTGCTTATATAATATATATATATATATATATATGTATATATATATCTCAAAAAACATAAATACGCATGTATATTTGCACATCGGTATGTGTAGCTATATATATATATATATATATATATATATATATATATATATATATATATATATAAAGAAATCGATAGATAAATAGATAAATACATAGATGGATGGATAGCAATACAGCTGAATTCAAAATTCTAATTCAGAATATTTTTATATTTTTTCAATCTGTTCAAAATTTCATATATTTTCCATTACGTAGAACTAATCAATTAGTAGTACGTTAGTATTCATCGTAGACTATTTGAAAATATTAATTTTTCATTTAGAATATATATATATATATATATATATATATATATATATATATATATATCACAGTTTTGTTTTTTGTTTGTTTTTCATTGGTCGATTTTCTAGCTAAAATATTTGCTCAACGTCTGATCGAGGTTGTTTTGACAGACGGTCAATCGCCATTCCTTCTTAATCAGCTCATCGCTCTGTTTGTTGCTTTTGATCTTTTCGTTATTCGATTTACTTTTTTATTCCTATTTTCTTTTTCACTTCAAGTCTTAAACTTTCTTCAAGTAAAATCTTTTCATTTTTCTATTATGTTTGATTTGTAGTCTTGCGTTGTTTTAACTGCACTGAATGCTTTCTCAAACTATCTGCCTCCATTCTACTGTTTATTGTCTAACCTCTGGTTTTGATTAATGATTCCTGTTTTAATAGTTATTTTTCGATCTCTCTCTCTCTCTCTCTATATATATATATATATATACATATATATATGCATATATATGCATATATATATATATATATATATATACATATATATGAATATAAATTTTAAATGATAAATTTTAGTACGTTTTATTATTGTTACTGTTCAATGGTTAATCCTGTAAAATCATGATGCTAAAATACTGGCCACAAAAGTTATACTTAACCTCATTGTTTGTGCGACGTCTTCTTCGAATATATTCGGCCTTATATGATAAACTGTGCATTCCAATAAAATACGAAGCTCATTCTAAAAGCAAAGATGCTTAATTTGTAATTTAAAAAAACTTAAACGTTTTAGAGCAACCAAGACAAGATTGGGCCCATAAACGAACCATCTTTTGTGCTACAAATTTTTTCTACATAGTCACCACTATTCTCAATACATTTTTGCCAGATTCTTAGGATGCGACGGCAGTCAAAGTACGAAGCGCGCTTTGTTACTCAAATCCTATCTCCACTCTGAAATCGACGAACCCATCTCGTAACTGTGATCGGTTCAACATATTCTGGCTGGTGGAATTCAATGTTGTATCTGTGTTTATGACGCACGTCTATGATAGGGATTGCTTTCCTAGAGTCTCACATTGTCAATACCTGAAAAAAGAGGGATGAAATTGTAAGATTATGTATGCAGAAGGGTAGCAATGACAATGCAATTTACTTTCCTTTCTCGTCCATTTGTGCAGAAGGAAAATTGAAGGCATCACTTTCGGAACATCTGTCGTAATGAAGCAGACCGACAGTAATTGTTTTAGTACAGTTACTCGGATATCTGTCTCCGACCAATAGATATTCATTTTTACAATTGGAAATTATTATTACTATACTGGCAACTAATTTTTACAGATTAATGTAAAAAGTAGCTTGGAATTCTCGCAAGTTTCGAAAACCTATATAATCTATAAAATCGTATCTTTATATCTCCGTCTATAACTACAAACACTTCTTAAATTGGTATCATCCGATCACGAAATATAAAATGAAAAGAAAATCCAAAAATCGAATACTACTGCAACAGTAACGTTACACGAGTGTTAACGTGTAGCCATTGAAAATCAAGACAAGGAATAACTTGACAAACATTTTCGCGTTGAAGCAACATAAATTAATTTCCAGATATTTTCCAGAATAACAACTTGTCTCTTGTAAAAACCTTTTTTCTCTACCCGTTCTCTAATGTGATCTTTGGTCTGCGCAGACGTTCCTCTCTTTGTAATCGTTTTACTTCTTCCTAATGTCAACTCCGATATGACTCGATCAGTTGCATACAGCTTCTATACGTGCGTTCGCTTTCTATTACAATATGTTATATTGCGTTGTTATTATCTAAATCGTTATAATCATTGCGTTGTTATTATCTAAATCGTTATAATCATTGCGTTGTTATTATCTAAATCGTTATAATCATTGCGATGTTATTATCTAAATCGTTATAATTATTACGTTGTTATTATATATATATATATATATATATATATATATATATGTTCTAATTATATTGCGTAGTAATTATCTAAATCGTTATAATTATTGCGTTGTTATTATCTAAATAATTATAATTATTGCTTTGTTATTATCTAAATAGTTATAATTATTGCGTTGTTATTATCTAAATCGTTATAATCATTGCGTTGTTATTATCAATCTAAATCGTTATAATTATTGCGTTGTTATTATCTAAATCGTTATAATTATTGCGTTGTTATTATATACATATATACATATATATATATATATATATTATTGTTATAATTATATTGCGTTGTTATTATCTAAATCGTTATAATTATTGCGTTGTTATTATATATATATATATATATATATATTCTAATTATATTGCGTTGTTATTATCTAAATTGTTATAATTATTGCATTGTTATTATCTAAATTGTTATAATTATTGCGTTTTTATTATATATATATATATATTCTAATTATATTGCGTTGTTATTATCTAAATTGTTATAATTATTGCGTTGTTATTATATATATATATAGATATATATATATATATATATATATATATATATATATATATATATATTCTAATTATATTGCGTTGTTATTATCTAAATTGTTATAATTATTGCGTTGTTATTATCTAAATTGTTATAATTATTGCGTTGTTATATATATATATATATATATTCTAATTATATTGCGTTGTTATTATCTAAATTGTTATAATTATTGCGTTGTTATTATCTAAATCGTTATAATTATTACGTTGTTATTATATATATATACATATATTCTAATTATATTGCGTTGTTATTATCTAAATCGTTATAATTATTGCGTTGTTATTATCTAAATTGTTATAATTATTGCGTTGTTATATATATATATATATATATATATATATATTCTAATTATATTGCGTTGTTATTATCTGAATTGTTATAATTATTGCGTTGTTATTATCTAAATCATTATAATTATTGCGTTGTTATTATCTAAATCGTTATAATTATTGCGTTGTTATTATATATATATGTATATATATATATATATATATATATTCTAAGTATATTGCGTTGTTATTATCTAAATTGTTATAATTATTGCGTTGTTATTATATATATATATATATATTCTAATTATATTGCGTTGTTATTATCTAAATCGTTATAATCATTGCGTTGTTATTATCTTAATCGTTATAATTATTACGTTGTTATTATATATATATATATATATTCTAATTATATTGCGTTGTTATTATCTAAATCGTTATAATTATTGCGTTGTTATTATCTAAATCGTTATAATCATTGCGCTGTTATTATCTAAATCGTTATAATTATTACGTTGTTATTATATATATATATATATATTCTAATTATATTGCGTTGTTATTATCTAAATCGTTATAATTATTGCGTTGTTATTATATATATATATATATATATATATATATATATATATATATATATATTATTATTATTCTAATTATATTGCGTTGTTATTATCAAAATCGTTATAATTATTGCGTTGTTATTATCTAAATTGTTATAATTATTGCATTGTTATTATCTAAATTGTTATAATCATTGCGTTGTTATTATCTAAATCGTTATAATTATTGCGTTGTTATTATCTAAATCGTTATAATTATTACGTTGTTTATATATATATATATATATATTCTAATTATATTGCGTTGTTATTATCTAAATCGTTATAATCATTGCGTTGTTATTATCTAAATCGTTATAATTATTGCGTTGTTATTATCTAAATCGTTATAATTATTGCGTTGTTATTATCTTAATCGTTATAATTATTGCGTTGTTATTATATATATATATATATATATATATATATATTATTATTATAATTATATTGCGTTGTTATTATCTAAATCGTTATAATTATTGCGTTGTTATTATATATATATATGTATATATATATTATTATTATTATTATTATTATTATTATTATTATTATTATTATAATTATATTGCGTTGTTATTATCTTAATCTGCAGCCTTGGACTCTTCTATTGGCCAGCATTTGGTTGACAACCCGTGCTGTGCCGGTAGATATAAAATAGAATGGTTCGAGGTTCTACATAGAGCGGACTCCAGAAACCATTTAAAGATTTTGGAGTCTGTCTCTAATGCGGTGTGTCAACCTTCTTTATGCCGGCAAAAGGAAACATCCAACTCATTGTTTCTCTTTGGGGAACTTTGAATTTTTTCTGCCGTTTTTTTTTTTTTGTTTTGTCTTCCTCGTTGTGCCAATATTTTAATCGTTTTTAAACGTTAATAAATTTATTTTAGTGTCCCCGTACTTTTGGCACATTCAATAACTTCACCATTAGAACTCTTTATTTTCGACAGAATATTATTTTGTACGCTATCGATTTTTTTCCTGATGAGATGATAGCCGAAAGAGCACTTGAGAAACTACCGACTATTTTATTAAAAACTGTAAATCGTTATATATATATATATATATATATATATTCTTAACAATCTACGAAGCTACATATATATATATATATATATATATATATATATATATATATATATATATATATATATATATATATACAGGGGCCGGACAATATTTTTTCGTGCATATTAGTGTTAAACCTTCCGAGTAATATAGAGTGGCGAAATTCCTTCAATAGAATAGCATAAACATATAAAGACAATAACTTTAATAAAAATAGAAAACAATCGATTAGGTAAGAAAAATATTTCATTTTCATCATTTTGTAAAAAAGCACATGCGACATTATTTTTCGGACATCGTTGAAAAACTGTTAATAGTCAGTAATATCACCTTTCTTCTATATAACTTTTATAAATCTCTCTTCATAATGATCAAACATGTGCACAATAACATCTCTACGTGTTTCTATTAGTTGTTATTTTGGCATCTTATATTCGTTACGATAGTTGAGCCTATTTCGTTACTTCAGGTATATAATAGACAAGTTGCTCAAGTATTTCCGAAAGTTTTGTAATAAATTTAGATCTGGGCTTTTTGCAGGCCATTCGAAAGTAGTCATATTCACTTTAGCCATCCATTATTTCATGAGTTTTGACACATGGATGCTGCAATTGTCTTGCTGTAGAACGAAACCATTCCCCATCTCTATTCTTATCATTGGTAGGACTTTCTCGTCTAGCAACTGTTTGTAGCTTTCGTTGTTCTGTCGTGCTTTCAGACACCTCAACCATATATTTCCATTAGCAAAGATTATACCCCAAATCATAACTCCTCCTCCCATCTGTCGTTTGTTCAGTTCAACCTTCTCGACCAAGTACATCATCCAATGGGTCCATAAACTTGAAACGCTTCTCATCAGTAAATATTATCTTCTTAAAGTCATTATGCTTTGTTAACCACCCTTTAGCACTCTCCAGTCTTGCTCCTTTGTGTTTCTTTGTTAGTGTATTTTTTTATTGTTAGCCTTTGCATACTTCAAACCAATCCTATGCAGCGTTCTTTCTACTGTTCGGACGTTTACATCCAATTCACATTTCTGATTCACTTTTCTTGCTGTAACTTTTTCTCCAGATGTCCAAAGCCCTGTCATAGTCCTCTTCATTTTCCTTTCAGTCCTTTTGCCAATTGATATTTTCCGACCTCTCTTCTTTTTCCGCTCGGAGTTTGTTTTCATCATGTATTCGACCGTTGATTTCGACAGCTTCAAATCTATGTTGATCCTTTTGATGCCGAGGCCATCTTCTCGCTTCTTCCGTGCTAAAAAATGACTTCTTTTAAATGCGTTTTTTGCCAGCAGAATAGAACAGATAATTGATTCTAATGATGATATCTAAGTGTACAAGTAGAAAATTTGCATACAGCAATATATACATGAACATAGCTCTTAATAAAATAGCGTTTTTGTCCTGGTCGAAATATAGCGTTACGCAAGTTTTCACAAAAATCACAAAAAACAGAAAATTATCATAAAAAAAAGATAAAACTAGTAGTGGGTTTTCACTCCTCAACTACGTACTTAAAATCTGCCAAGTTTTTGGCACTAATAATCACATTTCAGTACTTTTTTCAAAGTGTCAAAAAAATATGGTCGTGCCTCCCTCTCTCTCTCTCTCACTCTCTCTCTCTCTTTCTTTATATATATGTGCGCGTGTGTTTGCGAATATATAGGTATGTAACTATATATATATGTAAATATATATGTATATATGTAAATATGTGTATATATACAAATATATATGTGAATATATGTATACATGTGTGCATATATATACTGATTACTATATAACAGACTATTTAACGGACTCTTGTCACCAGAACCGTTCATGTCTATTTACTTAACGCCCCGTGACTCGACTGTGTCAAGATATAATGCACGTAGCGAAGACGACATAAGATGACATGCCTTTCTGCTGCCATTTCCGATTGATTCGCCAACCGTCCCTGGCATCAGAAATGAAGTGAGCGAACTATATGAGTTAACTTTTTATAATATTTCTAAATAGAATACTTAATCCGAGTCTATTACTAATTTTAATAAAAAGCTTAGAAGAAATTACAAAAACTGCTTTTCTTAAATGTAATATGCAAATGAAATAACATCTTGGATGTTGATTTCTTCTGAACAAATAGTATACGGAAAATCATGCAGGGTAATAAAATGTACGTATATAATAGTTCTTTTGTAGTATTAAACTCTATGAAACAGTGTACCTTTCGTATGTATAAACGAAATTGTTAACAAACAAATAGTTATGAATATGACTTTATTAAAATAGATATATTTATATGCATCCTTTTTCGTGTAAGAGAGAAATAATAGGTATTATCAAATACATTTACATATACAGTAGAACCCATATACATATGTGTGAGTGTGTAGGGTGGGAGTTTTATCCAACGGTATTCAGCAATTTGGAAGTGGCCTATTACCAAGACGATATGCATTGCAATTGTCGATGAGATGGTTTGGCCAAGAAATTGGACGTTTCGCAGTCGATTGTCAAGTAAGCCCCATATAAGCTGGAATTATTTCGAAAGCTGTGATAATGAAATTAATCACGAAACACTTTATCCTGTACTTACCTATATATATATATATATATATATATATATATATATATATATATACGTGTCTTTTTGTATGTTTCCATATAAGAGTATGAATTCGATAAAAATTTATTGTGCAGTGCTTACCTATTTGTTCATCATATTTTCATATCGTTTTTCATATATGTTTAGAATGAATATATGGGTGTGTGTGTGTGTGTGTGTGTGTGTGTGTGTGTGGTAGCTAGCCGTCTAGAATTGCCGAAGCGTGAAATACGCTTAAATGATTACTCAGACATCGTATTAATTAATATATTATATTGGGCCCATTATATAGTAATGATTTAAAAAAAAATTAAAAAGAAAATGACTCCTGCGCCACTATCGAGAATAGAAACCAAAACGTTTAGCTTACGATTTACTTTTTTCCTTTTACGTGAATGCCTGAGCTATGAAGACATTGTAGCCTCAAGGCTAGCAATTAAAACATTAACTTATAGCTATTACGTCACATATAAATATTCGTAAAGCTGTCGTTCGACCTTTAAATGGCAAATTCCGTTTTTGTTTTAACTATCACTGATTTTCCCCGGATAAAATCCAAATATAAAGTTTCGCATAGGTTCGAATCCCATATATATGAATATATGAACTTTCCTCTCCGTAGACCAAAACTGATAGAGGATTTTGGTAGGAAACCTTTTACACACACACACATACATACACACACACACACACACACACACATATATACGCATACGTAAATGTATAAAGAAATAGGTTTATATTTACTATTATTTTTACGCAAATATTACACAAGTATAAATCATGTAGAATATCTGCATGAATACAATTATACGATCAACCCATAAAATAAGCAAAAGAAAAAGATAGGGAATTAATTTAAATGCATGTTTTAAAGAGTATGTTTATTAGCTAGATATCTAGATCAGAAACATCCATCCCTTCATCCGCAGGCAGTTTTCTACAAGGAAGTTTTTTTGTGTCGCTATTTTTGCAAGTCCGCGTATCGTTTGGATTGACTTCGCTTAAATTCAACATACCGAATTCCGGTTGATCGATGGAGACATCGGCGAACACACCACGTTTTTTTGTCGTTTCCTCGTTCCCGTTACGCGTTCGAGCCTGTCTGCCTACTAGCACTTTTTTCTCTCCACCAAAACCGCCTTCTGTTGTTTCGCATCCTTTCCCCACTACTACTAATTTATTTATTTTTTAATCCCCATCCCGAGTTCCTAACTCGACCCAAACAACGCTGGGGAAACCCCGCTACTATAACCTTTTTTTTAATATCTTTTAATTCCACCCCACCGGGGTCCTTACTACACCGCTACACATCCGGGTAACGCCGGATACCCCGGCTAGTATCATTTAAAGAAAGTGCACCAGTCCTCATAAAAGCCAGTGTGATTTTAAATATTTAGTCAAGGTTTACTTGTATCAAAAATATCCTTATGCGAAGTTGTCCTGAAAAAACCCTGTACATCAAGACCTAAAAAATAGGAGGACAGTGCTTAGTAGGCATTCAAGTTCTCTCCAACATAAGGCAATAGATGTGTAACGAACATTTCAGCGTCTGCAGACAACGGCCCAACAAAAATCAAGTTGAAATTGATCAAAGTCACGATTCTAGATAATGACATCAAAGTTAGACACCATCTGGTCGTGTACTAACAGATGCTTTTTTTATCAAGAAAATTCGTTGAATATTCAGTTCTCTGACTCTCGTCGTAAATAATTAAAAATGATCGGGATATCAGTTTTTCCCCGTCGGCTGGTAATGTGAAAATTTTCAAACGCCATAATGTTTGAATTTGTCCAATTAGTCTTGAAACAATTGTAATTAACAATGAAATACACTTTTTGCTGCTATCAATTTTTGTTTGAATTCTTGGTTTTGTTACTACAGTATATGAATGCTCAATTATGAAATATGATAATTTTTTAGCTTACAATTTAAGTCGCCTCTTTTTGGCTTAACATTTATTGGTATATGAAATTTTACTGAATTATAAAAATCCAGTAAAATTCGGTAAATTACAAACAATTCTCTCTCTCTCTCTCTCTCTCTCTCTATATATATATATATATATATATATATATATATATATATATTTGTATGTGAATTAATTACCTTTCTGATGTGTATATTTCCGCAGAATCCTCGGTTTCCCGCGAGTTTTTAAAAAATGTTTTTAGTGTTGAAGTCTTCTTATATTAACAATTTTCTGATTCGTATAAGTTCAACGGGGCACGTTAATAAATCTTAAATGTCTCTTTTTTACATGAAGGTCACCACTTATCAAGGCCCAGAAGCCACTCGGGGATAAGAGTTATTGCGTGTACATTAATCAATGCGATAGTGTTGTAATATTTGTTAGTATTGGAGATTTGATAAAGGTGCATTACTTAAAGGGGCGGTTCATTAGGAATTTGTTTATGTTGGACTTGAAGACATCCAAGTTGATGCCAGGTTGGAAAGAGGCCAGCGGTACAGAGTTCCACAAGCGTGCAGGGACTCCAGCATTAATACTGCTGGCCTCTGATTTCTGTCCGTCAACCACTACTCTTATGAGCCTATCAGAGAGAAATGATTTAATGATTGAGAAAACATTTCCAGTTATACCGTAGCTGTAAATCCTGTGAAATAGGCCTTTACGCTATACCTTATCGAAGGTCTTTTATATGTCAAGAGCAATTGCCCTAGAAAAGAAAGTCTTTGTCAAGAGATTCACTAATCCTATGAGATATAACAGTTAGCACATCTGCTGTAGATCTAGCAAAACGGAAACCATATTGCATGTCACTAAGAAGGTTATTTCTGCTGAGATGGTTGACTACTTCTCTATTTAATATGAATTCCAGCATGCTTACTCATGACACTCAGGAGACTTCTTGGTCTATACTGAGAGGGAGATGACTTATCACCTGAATTATTAAATACAGGGCATACTGATGAGGGTATCCGGGGTTTTGGAAAGCACTTCCCCTTAAGGCAACACTTAAACAGTTTTGTAAGTGTGGGGGCAAGTTCTGGTGAAGCTTTTTTTTAACACTATAATGGGTATGACCCCTGGGCCAATTGCTTTACTGGAATCAAGGTTATTGATCAGCTTGGCGACCTCAAGCACAGATATTTGTATGTTGCATAGCGTGTTGTGCGTTATAGGAGGAAATACGGTGTCACTATATTCTTACAAACTTACGACATCGTTGTGTCATTAGCAGGACAATACTATTAGTTTGTATACAAAAAACGATATTATTTTGATTTTAGCTGAAATTTATACAGAATTAATTTACAAATGTTTGCATATGACCTCGTCATTCTATACTTTATTAATAAGTTTCGTTTTTTTTTACAACAGAGTCACCACTTATCAAGGCACAGAGGCCACTCAAAGATAAGGGTTAATCAGTATACAGTGGTCAATGGGACAATGGCGTAATAACTGTTAGTATTGGGAATTTGGTAAATTGGATCACTTAAGAATCATTAAGAACTTCTTTACGTTAGACATGAAGACGACATATTATAGTCAGCCGGAAAGCAGGGAAATGGAAGAGAGTTCCACAAGTGTGCAGTTCTAAGAAAGAAGGTTTGTTCATGAAATATCCGTTTAGGTTTAGGCACGGATAAAGAAAATGTTAAGGATATTGAAAAATCGCGGGAATTCACGAGAACGACACACAGTCCATCGTTATTGTAAGCATTTAAAATGGTAATGAGTTGATTATCCACATAAATCCAAGAAATTGTTTGCATTGTATGGGAAAATTTGCAAATAAAGCTTAGGAACTCTCTAAAATCATTTTCTTTTATCGGCATCAATTCGTTAAGGGAAAGGATTCGATGAATTAATATGCTTTAAATATATTTCCAAATAAGTAAGCCTCTATTCGAATGTGTTGAGAGAGTTAGTCTGCTATAAAATATATTCCAAGAGTTAATCCGCTATTAAAATATGTTCTAATGCTAAAAATGCTACGAGAAAATAACCGGTAAGTTAATCCGTCATCTAAAAGTTTGTTTTATTTTAATCACGAATTGCATTTGCATACAAAAGGTGATTCACGATTAAGTGTTTGAAAAGAAATTCCACTCCGAGAGTTTATCTATTATTTCAAAGTATTCTAAAAGTTTACCAGCAATTAGATGTTATGGTTGATGTTTATAAGATTGATCCACTAATATTTAATTTAGTTAAAACCACTCGAATATTAACCGACCTTAACTGGATAAGCTTCAGTGTTTCTAGGGTGAAAATATGCTGGATATGTATTTGAAGTGGCAAACTGAAAGTTTAATAACTAAAATTTGAGAACCAAACGAGTCGTACGGATGAGGAATGACATGAGCTGGCGACATATAATTAATTAGTTCTTTCGATCGTTTCATCTTCCGAGTACCAATAAAAAAGTTATTTTGGAACAGAAAATAACAGTAAATGAATGTACGCTGACTTTCAATCGGGTTTTAATCAAGTATTTTTTAAAATAAAAATATACATAAGAAACTTTAATTTAAGAACAGAATTCCCACAATCGCATCTAACTATAAAAATCGTATAAAATAAGAAGAAAGCTAGCAGCCAACGTAGTAATAATAATTTGTGAACATTAATGTATCGGAAATAATTCCGGTAGTTTGTATTACGAACATAAACTGATACCTTTGTATAGCTCTCTTGGACTGGATCCGACTAAAAACATAAATTGGGCGAATTAGCTCTCTTAAAATGGAAAAATAGTTCCTCATTTCTGAACATATTCATCCGAATGTTTATAGTTGTTTGCTATGTTGCTCATGTATTCTGTGACTTACATGTTCGCACCATATTTTAAAACTTAATTATATATAGTATCTCTAGGTTATCAGTAGAAAATGTATGACATCCTAAATAAGCTAGGTCACATAATATATTTTCACAATTTTTGAAGAAAATGAATACTTAGCCATACAATTTAGCATGCGCTTCAAAC
Source organism: Euprymna scolopes (assembly GCF_053919585.1). Lineage (NCBI taxonomy): Eukaryota > Metazoa > Mollusca > Cephalopoda > Sepiida > Sepiolidae > Euprymna > Euprymna scolopes. Next base: position 90,444,314 of record NC_136497.1, read on the forward strand.
TAAACACATGGCCGAGAGACAGTAAGGATATTTTTTCCTGCCGTGCTGCCACGAATTATGTTTAGAGGTAGTCAGGAGCGTTCGTAGGGCATCTTGAAGATCAAGCAATAACGGGATTGCGCACGTTTCGTAGGGGTCCCGTTGCCCTGATTAGCCACAAAGTTTGTATATTTTTTCTTTGCAGATTTATTCTAATGAAATAAGAATAACAAAATAATTACTAGGATTAACTAGAAAATTAGTATAATACTTGTCACTTGAACTTTATATAAATCAATATCTCGCTTTTTGTCTGTCTTTATTCTTCTCTATATTCCCTATCTATCTATCTTTCTATCTATCTTTCTATCTATCTCTCTATTTATATATAATATAAAGATATGTGCATTATGTATATATATATATATATATATATATATATACATATATATGCATGCATGTGTGTATGTATGTATGTATGTATGTATGTATGTAATATTTTATAGAAACCTTCCGGATCTCCCCTTCCTAACATGCCGCAAATTATTTAAGTAAAATACACGAAATGGATTATAGAATCTGTTTCAGCATACAATAACTTTATCTGTATATTCAAACTTTTCGATGCTTTAAATGTTTGAGTAAATCTTGCGACTCCGAAGATTAAAAACAACAAAAAAATATCAGCCTTGACAATACGCAATTTTAGATTTTGGTGAGGACTGTAATATAAAGCCCGGTCCTAATGCAAACAACTTGTACTTTACCAGCACTTATCTATATGTCAATACTAAAAAAACAAGCAACAAACGAACCAACGTATCTACCTACGTGTCTCAAGATTTGATTAAATGATTGAAATATTTTTATTGATAAAACTTCTTGCATACGCACACACAAAAGCTGCTCGGAAGTTGATCAATTTAGACCAGCCAATCTAAGACATTGATGTCAGTTTTTTTATTTTTTATTTTTCATAGTTTTAGACTTGTAGTTAAATGAATGTTTCCAGACTATAAAGATGCAGAAAAACAACTAAGAAACGAATTGTTAGTTATTATTGAAACAGTTTACAAGTTACATTTTTGTTTTTTGTTAGAATAAACGTCCTTTAGACTAAAAACTGAAAAACAAAATAATTTTGGCTTTGACATCATGATAAGTTGATTATCCTTTCTTAATTCGATTTTAAAGAAATGTAAAATGTGCTTCAAGAAACAAATGAAATGATAAATACTAGAATTAAACGTATCTTTTGCCAATAACATGCGTTTTTATAGAACTGTTTACTTTAATCTTCAATGACAATCTTTGGTCACATATATGCGTATATATACTGTACATTGATTTTTGAAACTCTATTTGCAACATGATGCCTCGTATCTGCATGCAGCTTTTGTGATACACACCTTTTTTCACTTACAAATTGGAAGTACATATACACACCTCAATTATACGCACGCTTCGTTACACTAGTGACGATACACGTTTGTCAAACACTTTGTTACCTGATAACAGTACCGTTTGCTGAACAGCGTTAATTTGGGATAACAGTACTGTTTGCCTAACATCGTCATTGATTTATTAGCTTGTGACATTACTTTTTGTATTTTTGTTTATTCTTCTAAACGCATTTGTGAAATAATCACATTATCTAACGATCATATTATAGAAGATTAGAGTGCGTGAATTATCTTGATTTTAATCAGGAATTGCTGTTTGAAAATATAAAATTAATGTTGTTGTTTTGGGATAAGTTATTACTAGCATCAAAAGTAGCATCGATCAAAAAAACATTCAGGCATTTTCTTTATATGTTATGAAGTTTTAATTTATGAAAGATAAATGTGTGTTTGTTGCATATTAGTGAATAGGTAGGAGTCTTTAAGCATTTAATGGCTTTCTTCTACATCGTTACATTTTAAAATGATTGTGTTTTTCACAGGAAACACCAATTATCAAGGCCCGGATACCACTCGAGTATAAGGGTAAAGGGTATACATTAATCGATGTGATTATAGCGTAGTAAACATGAGTAGTGGAAATTTTGTAAATTGGATTACTTAGGGGGACGGTTCACCAAGAATTTGTTTACATTGGACTTGAAGACAATCAGATTGTAGTCAGCTGGAAAGCGGAGTAACGGAAGAGATTTCCACAGGTGTGCAGTTTTTAGAAAGATGCTTTGTTCATGGAATCTACATTAAGGTTTAGGCACAGAACCATTTCGTTACTATTAATAATGTTGTTAGGAGTTAATTCGTTTTAATTCTCCCCTCCACTGTCTATGTAAACAACTGAAGTCGAATTTTTGACATATAAAACTTTCGATTGTAAAATACTTTGAAATTTGGTTATTAAAAAGGAGATGTTTTTTGTGTTCTATCTTACGGGGGATAACAAGCGACAGATACACCAGCCCGGAGATGACGCAAATACTCCATGCTTAGGCGAATGGTGGCTTTATTAATAAACAGGATAATACCATGGTTTTACGTTGTCCTATGTTAACACTCACGTAAAGATAACAGTGGTAAAAGTAATAAAAACGCATTCATTCTATAGGCCACAATGCTACGATCCAGACTGCAAAGAAAAATATTACGGTATGTCTGAATTTTTGTATCGCACGGTAAATTTCCCCACAAGGTATACATTTTGGTGAAACACTAAAATACCTTATGTTGCCTAATATTGGAAAACCAAAGTTTTATTACCGCGATTACCATTGTTTTCTTTCCTGTGTGTATTTAAACTAATCCAGTACAAAGCCATTTGCTCTGCTCAATATCTTTATTATATGGGTTACATAAGAGTGAATATAAAACTTCCTCTAACGTAAATTCTTCTCGAAGAAAAATTGGGAAATCACAGCGGGCATGAGTCATCTGCAAATATTTGATGTCACTTGTCAACGAGCTGTGCGGTCCAGATAATTCTGCTCGGGTGAAATGTCAGAATAACTTCAGTTGCATACATGCAACAGCGTTAACTTAATGTCTTTTAACGAATGCGTTTTGCATTTTCTATGGCAATATTTTGACATTAGCTTTAGGCTATTGCTTTGTTTTCTGTTTCTGCCTTGTTGATTTTTATAACGTCTTCTGCTAAAATCTTGCTTCGTTCAAACCAAATATACGTAAGAAAATAAACTATGCACTACCGACCACGAGAAATGAACAGCAAAGAATTGATGTTGACTTGAAAAGAATGAGCATGAGGCAATAGCAATCTACTGGGTAGAATGTTAGATTCATAAATGGATTTCACCGATATATATATATATATATATATATATATATATATATATATATATATATATGTGTGTGTGTGTGTGTGTGTGTGTATATATATATATGTATATATATGTGTGTATATATGTATGTATACATACATATATATATATATATATATATATGTGTGTGTGTGTGTATGTATGTATGTATGTATCGCCATTGTTGGGCTGCGGAAATAATTATATGTAATCTCTTACATTTTGAAATATTCTATTACTCGCTGGGTAGCATTGTTAAGTGGCATCGTTCAAGTGAGTTAAAAATTCCTACCTGTGAGACATCAGCTTGGGTTATAGCTGATTGGATGGTTGCCTCCCTTGTCGAGACGAAGTAGTTCCATTACACAGTGGGATTTCGCCGCGATTTGCTTGATCAGTGTTAGCTAATAGACTTTTTTTTTATGTGCAAGGTGTTCGCTCATTTTAGAGACTGCTTGCCTTGCTTGGAGTCTCGAGTTTCGAATCCCAGGTACGGATGTGTCTAATTTATAAGCCACAATGAGGGCGAAACTTGAGTCTTGGACTTCCTATTTGTTGGCTGTCATGTCTCTTGTTTGCTGCGACGTTGTTTGGCTGTGGAAATTTATATATGTATGTATGTATGTATATATATATATATATATATATATATATATATATATATATATATATATATATATATATATATTTCATAATGTTTTAGGGATGCAAAATTTAAATATTGCAGTTAGGAAGGGAAGACGTTTATGATTCATAATTAAAAGTAAATATATATATATATATATATATATATATATATATATATATATATATATATATATATATATTCCTTTAATGTTCTCTCCAAAAAGTGGGAAAACGGGAAACAGGAGAGGAAAGAAAGAGAAATGGGAGCTGACCGGTTTCGCCCCTCGCTTCTCAAAGCTGTATCGAGGGAACTCTTAAAACAAAGAATGAAAAAGCGATTACAATTGCGTTTTATTCAATTTACGGGAAGAAAAAAAAGTGGGAAAACGATTAACATAAAACTGCGTTATGGTCGAATACCCTAGAGATTAACCAGGTTCAAACCCAGGATGCATTCCCTTTGCTTGCAAATGGAAGGTTTTCTAAGTCGAACGGGAATAGTCTCCAAAATCTTAAGGTGATATATTGAATGAGCACGACTCAGAATAGATAAAGAGTCCGTGCTAAAGTTTGCTGCACAAGACTGGTTTTTAAGTAAATGATCAGTAATTGAAGACGCGTCCGTTGCCCGGTAGGTTCTATTCCTAATTTTACTGGGTACACGTTGTTGGATTCTACCATCTAATCTCAATGTCGTTCGACCCAAGTAATTGGCATCGCAACCACATTCAAAATTGTAAATAACGTTACTATTATGGGGGGGTAGAACGTCTTTTCGAGAAGATGGTAATAAAGTTCTCGTAGAAAACGCAACACGCACATTGGCAGCAAAATAACATCCATGAAATGCTGAACTTATTTGTTTGGCAAACTTCTCACTTACTGTACCCAACCAAGGCAAACGAAAATAAATTGGACATTTCGCATACTTCGCAGCAAGAACTTACTATGGTAACGATTACCCTGTCTTTTTTCCTCCGCTTTAACGAAATTTCTGCAACAGAGCTAATTGGTACTCGTTTTCCATCTAAAGGAACACGTTACCATAGTACAGCTTCCTGGCGAATTATAACAGAATCTCCTTCAAACCCCCATGTCAATTGTCTTGACATTAACCAGCCCAAGAGATTCTCAGAATAACATCATTTGTAACAGAGCATGGACGTGCATATGACAACTGTGTGGAAAAGACTAAGCCGTGTGCGAGCTGACGTCACAACAAGGAAAAAGGAAAAAGATAATAAAAAGAACAAAGTATGCACAGACCGAGGGTTCGTTAGGCCGAGAACAGAGATAGACCTGTTATACACATGCACCGAGAGCGACAGGTTTGAACAAGCGACAAAGCTTATTTCAGGAAAGAACCCGGAAATAAATGTCTGCTGAATAAACGGGAAAAAAGTGAGTCACGTTATTCCTTGTCTTAGGTCTGTTTCGACAATGTCTATATGTTAACGCGTATGTAATGTTACACATTCAAATAGTCGTCTTCAATTTTCTCAAGTTCTGCATCATTAAATTGGTAGTGGGTTCATGCCTATCTAATTCATCTTTGTCACGGAAACGCATGCAGCTTTGATTAAAGAAAAACTATTACTGTAAGCTATAACTATATGATTTTATCAAATGATATGTGATTTTCTTCTATTCACAAAAAAATGATTACACATTATTAAATTATTCTTTGTCCGCAAGGACTCTCACCGTGAAGATAAAAATGCTAAGTATAATCATTACTACGTGATTGTCTTCTAAAGTTAAAATTTTATATTTTCTATATGAACTTGCCTGGGTGGCCTGCGTTGCCCAACTGTTTGTAGGTGAAGTTGAGCAAAAAAAAAAACGTTCTAGTAGGCAGCCAGGCTCGAACCCGTAACGCGAAGGCGGAAAAGAAAGTGGAGATGTCTGTAAGGGTGTTGGTTGAAAAAAAAAAAAAAGAAGACAAATTGCGAGCGTAAAAAAAGTGGTAGTAGGCAGGCAGGCTCGAACCCGTACCGCGTAGGAGGGAAAAAAAGTGAAAAAAAATAAACGCGGCACGTTAGCTTTTGCTCCCATCGCCAGACTAGACTTAACGCACGTTCAAATTAAGGCTAGACAATCGGAAAAAGGCGATGACTTTCGAAAATATCGACGAAATAAAGCTACACCTCCCTGTAGAAAGTGCTCAGTTGAGAGTAAAGGAATTAATATTTTGGCGAAGTTTTCGATATTTTTCGTCCTAGGGTCGAACTTAAAAATAATACCGATGTCGTGAAAATCCGTCGCCTCTGGCGAAAGGTTTTGCGAGACATACATACATTTAAAAAGACAGGTGTGATTTACATTATAGACGATACTAAGAATACAATTATGAATGAATAGAACTTTCAGTAGACAATGGCTGACGAAACGAGAACAATTTTTCTCCCTGAATTAAATAAAGCGTTCCATTGGGTGTTCTGCATAGATAACAAAATTCAACAAAAAAATACGCAGTCGACACTCGCACTTGAAGACAGTCGAAAATGTATTGATGAGAATAATATATTCATTTATCTTATTTGTAAGTTATATTATGAGAATAATATCCAAACTTAATCCGAATGATAAAAATGATATAAACATGTCTAGCAAAAGTGGAGCACTAGTAACTGATACATGAACAGAAAGCAAGCATACATTCCTCTTGAAAAAAATAAGGACAATTTTTTGGCAGATGTAAGAGACGGTAATAGCTAAAATTGTCGTAACATAAAACTAGGTATCTTTTTTATTTTATTTTAATACGGATCTACTTGTTTATTGTACGATTGCATATACAAAATGGACTCCCTTTTTTAATCAAAACTACGGAGACGGCAGTGGTACTATTAAAACTAGTGATCTTTTGTGCAGTAGAATTTTTATTTTTCTACACAGTCACCATCATTCACAATGCACTTTTGCCAGCAATGAACGATAGTTACACAATTTAACCTTGGATTAAATAACGCATCTTTGTTTCTAACGCACGTCCATTAGAGAGATTGTTTATTAGTCTCTTACACCGTCTTTATCGGCAACACAGAGATGAAATTTCAGTCCATGAATTTATATGTTTAGGCATAATAGCAATGCAAGTTAACACCCCTTTGATCTATTCGAGCAGAATAAAAATAGGAGGCATTACATTTAGAACGCCTCTTGTATTTATGTCACATGGCTATTTTACGCATTATTTTTAGTATAAGAAAAAAAGATTTTTATTCACACTGATAATATTCGGATTATTAAATAATGAGGATCTCTTGATTCTGTTTTAGATGCAAGCATACAAGTCAACACATTATATATATATATATATATATATATATATATATATATATATATATTATAAAATTCGCTTGAAACAAGGCATGACACTACTTGATTTAAAGAGCTAACAAAAACGAAATATCATATTGTAAAGATAAGCGATACCTTTTAAAAGCTAAAAAGAATTGATTAAAATAAATAAGTGTTTTTCAATGCTAATTCAACACACAACACATTGTTTGTTTTGTTTTCTAAGAATTTTTTTATGTAAATTATAAAGGAACATATGTCAATTCAGTGGCATATTTTTTAATTAAAAAAAATATTATAAAAAAATAACAGTCTCATCTCCACATGATATTATAAAATTTATTAAAGAAATTAGCTAATAAGAAACTAAAAAAACAGCCATGTTTTTTAAATCTTTTTTGGAGGGGAAATGAATAAAGAGTGACTATAAATAGAGGTAATTCCTTTCTCATTAATTAAGTTATACGATGAAAATGGTTTTTTCTGACACTGGACGTATGTACAAGTAAGTTGATAATTAAATATTGTAACTAACTGCTTTGCATGTGTAGAAATAAACTGAGTAATTATGCACAAAATGGACCGTGCGGAAATAGTAATGTTAATACTTAAAAGATTATTCTAAACATGGAAGAAGAGGGCGTTTTTTATCTATGCTGTGCAATGCTGTGCAATGTTGTAACTATGTTGTGCAATCATATAACATTTTATTTTAAAAAAATATGCCATTAATAAAGTATACAATCTTATCTAAAATAGCACGATTCGTATTTTTGTAAGTATAAGTGCTGATTAGATTGGGAGCATGAAATTTAGACACTGCTTTTGGTAATCTCCTAAGTAATGCAGATGGTGTTATATGAGATAGAATTTCTTCTGAAGTCTGAATCGTCAGTGTAACGTTATTGCAGCTACATATATGCACACATAAATTTGTGTTTCTTATAAATATAGTTAATAAATAGATTGATAGATAAATAACGCAGTTTGATCGTTTTTTTTAACATTCTGTTTTTAATTTTTGATTTAGTTCATAGCGAAACGTATTGTATAAACGGCACTGTGAAAAAAACGTTGCGATCATATCTGTCGTTTTCTGCCTGAGTTAATATACTTGTATTACATAACCAGCGATCGTATCTAGTTACTAATTAATTACCCTTCGATTGATAAATCGGTAGATTGATGGACATCGTAATTTTACAGGTAGGATAACGATTAAACGTCGGCATATAAATGAAAAGCATGTTGTTAAACGCAGTTTAAACTAGAAATTTTACAGTAAGATATTAACAGTATTAAGTCTTAATTTGGTTGTTGTGATTTAATTCGTATCAACCATTTTCACGTTATTTAATGACGAGTTTTTGAGAAAAAGGTATTTTAAATATTTATGCGTTATATATTCAACTGTGTATTAATCGTGTTTAATTTGATGTTTTGTATATTGCATATCTACCTTTTAAGGTGCACTTATTTAAGCAAAGGTTTTGTATGCTGCCAGCGATTTATGTTCCAAACATTTATTTATTGAGTTTAGTTTGGTTGTTTGTAGAGAAAATGCTGGTTTTACAGAATATGACAAAGTCTTGTAAAATGAATTTAAAAAATAATAACGTCGATGTTTTGGTACATTTAAGTTAGGAAGTTCAACCAGCCTGATATTGTAGCACCAGATACTAAATCTTGAAACTTTCTATTCTTCTGAAGTGTGATTGAACAACACCGTGAGAGAAACGAGAACAAAAAGGAATGCGTGTGTCACGAATGGAGATACACGCTTTTAAGTTTATGTCGAGTTGAAGGGGCCGCAAAATATGTCTCGCGAACGTGTGACCCACTTTCAGATACAAACCAGTCGCTGTCAAAACTTATATCGCCCTTTCCTCTATGGATGTCGCCGACGCCAGTTGGGCTTTATCGTCCGCAGCCGGTCAGACGCTTCCGTGACATCGGGGTCGGACCAGCTGACGGCAAACAAAAGTCGACATTGTTTGCGTTTCGCAATTCACTACTCTTAAAATCAAAGAATCTTCTGTGGCACGATTCCGGCTTACCAATATTACTTACACATAATACACGTGTATACTAAGGCAAACACACACACATATATATGTGTGTGTGTGTTCAAAAGTAGACAGTGGTGGGGTTCTACCGAGACAAGAGAGTATATTAAAAGAAATGGAACTACCAACAGTTAATTTAAAGATACAATTTTCTTTGCTAGATTAAAAAAAAAAACTTTTCACAAATAAACGCATATCTAAAGTGACACTTACCCGAGACAGGTGTAGTAAAATAAAGGAAATGAAAAGTATTAATCAATCCATAATTTATTTAAAAGTAAATCCTAGTAGCTCTATTGCTTGTAATATATATATATATATATATATATATATATATATATATATATATATATATATATATATATATATATATATATTTTAAATAAGGGAGTAGTCACCAACAATGTGTATTTTTTAACATTATTTTATTATTCCGTGTCTTGGTTTTTCATTGAGAATTATGTTTGGATCATTGTAATAATGTTTTTAAGTCATTGAAATCGTTTTTATGCGTGTTTCAGACGTTCTGTGAAGCGTCCTCGTCAGAAATTATTTTCAAATGTGTTGGAGATGTAAAAATGGCAGTTTTCGTAGTTCATTTGAAGTGTTTCCAAGGGGTGGAGGCTTGTAAGTGTTTATTATTCATTGGCATGTTGAATGTTTATTACTCTTTTATTAGGCTTTCAGGGGCTGCTGACCTGGCTGTAGTCACTCTCTCTTTCTGCTAGTGTTTTTTTCTTTTCCTTTAGGGTGGGGTAGGGCGTGTGTGTGTGTGTGTGCGCGTGTGTGTTCGCGTGTGTGTGCGTGTGTGTGTTTACTTTTATTGGTTTGGCAATGTGTATACTGTTTTCTAGTATTATGAAGTTATTTGCTTCCTAGGAAGGTGATTGTGATCTGAGGTCGTTACTAATTTACAGGTTACGATGTGGAATACGATGTTTTCTAGTCCCTGGTTACGGTATTTTCCCCGTTTTATGGTGTTATTTATAATGCTAATCGATTAGATACGCGTGTATTATATACTCTACTGTATTTTTTTACTAATTTTTATTTCCGTATCCCGGGATTCTACTAAAATCATGCATAAAATCATTGAATACATACGGAAAAGATAAGAAGGAATCATGGAGGAAGAAGATAATTTTATGTATAAGAGAAATTTCTAATTTAGCATAATGGGTAGAGTCTTGGGAGACCAGAATTCGATTCTCACCTGATTAATATCAAAACCCAAAGACAAGGTACGTGATATATTTTCAGTAAAAGAGTCAATCTCATAACTTGGGAATGTTTCTGCAAATGTCGAAAATTTACACGGAAATGAGGACTTTATAATTAATTACAAAAAAATATAACTTATAACTGAATTTTTTCTAGTGTCACATCTACTACGCCGAGTTCGAACATACACATAAATAATGCTGAAGGGTTCATCAGTCGAAAGGTTGTAAGACGAATACTCAAAATGAGAGGATTAGACCCAATAACTGAAAAATTAATTCATACATGAAAAATTATATTTCTGGTGTAATTCTATGTCGAGATAAATAGCGACTGTGAACACAGGAGGCGCATAATTATTTCCATCAATTGGACGAAGTACGGAGACTAGTGTAAAACAAAATTAAAGGCGTGTGTAAAAAATTTTAAATTGAAATTACATCGTAAATGAATAACATGACTATACTATATTAACTATGAACACATAGAAGATGAGATTATATGCTATAAGAATGGCTTAAAAAGTATCATTTAAAAATCTGTTCATTGTAAACCCTGTGCATGGATTTATTGATGGTCACTGTTTTGTTTTTTTAATTTTGAAATTGCTTTTAAACGTAGAGAAGTGAAATTTGGTACACTGGAAGAACATAACAAGGGACCTTATTTCTCTGATATTTGAGAAACTTGAACAAATATTTTGAAGGTTATGCAAACTTTTCCATTTTCTGGTAATTTAAGTGTGTGTCACTTTATTTTAAGTGTCTAAAAATGTATATTTTTGGTAAGAAAACAATATACAAAATTCATATTTCTGTTTGTATGAAATACAGAACATTTCGAGTAACAATATTGACCAAAACAACAGAACGAATTTCACATTATTTTGTTAAATGAAATATTTGTTTACCAACATAACCCCCAGGCTTCAAAATTACATTGAATTGCTCCTTGTCAACTGGTGATGTCAATCAGCGGTTTTAAGATGATGTGATGCTATAGGAAACTTCCAAAATCTTCCTCCAAAGTTAATCCTTCGACGAATATTGAACACCTCCTTCATCAAATTTAATCTTTATTGCCGACCAGAGCTGCTCAACTGGGTTTATATTTAGAAAACAAGGTGGTCATTTCATCAGATTTTCACAACTAATGCCTAATTGAGTTAAGATAGGATGTCGTAGCCTTGGCTGAGTAGTATGGCGAATTATCGTGCATATGAATCAATTTGCTGCGACACGCCAATGGAAGGTCATCAAGTCATGGTGACAAATGTAGGAAACTCAAGAGGACTCTAAACATTGGTCAACCTATCTGGTCCATTAAGGATTGCTCTGGCCTCATCAGTGAAAAAAATATTTTCAAATCGTGTTGTCATGTATTTCTGAGCCTGAGCTAAACGTTTTTTTCATTTGTTTGGTTCAAAACAGGTTTTGCTATGAGCTAATAATTCTTGCAATTCCGTTTAAGACATTGTAATGTGTCTTTCTGGACAAGGAAGGTATTCCATCCTTGTCAAATATAGCAGCACTGTTTAGTTGAGAGCGAAATTGCCTAACATATCAAGAAGAAACTCTGTCTTTGTCTTCCTTGGTTTGATGTTCGGATTTTCAACGAATAAATACAGTGTTATTCGATCTCTTTCAAGCCTGTTGGCTAGATCTATGCGAGATAAACCTGCTGCAAGGCCCTCAACAACACGTTCCTTTTCACTAGCTCCCAATCGATCCTTTCCAGGCATCTTGGGAGACCTGCAATAAAGTGATACACATTAAAATTACTAGAAAATATCAAACTTAGCGAAATGTCCAAAATATTTGTTCGAATTCCACAAAAATCAGAAAAATACGGTATCTTGTTATGCTCTTTCAGTTTACTAAATTTTACTTGTCTGTGTCGCAGCAATTTCAAAATTAAAAAATATTGACCTGCAATTAAGCGATACATAGGGTTTATATATATATATATATATATATATATATATATATATATATATATATATATATATATGTATATATATATATATATATAAGTTCTCGCCAGATCACCTTAGTTAAACAAGGGTAGGTGCGGTATATACTGCGCTAAGTCGTAGAAATTTCCAAGTTGGTATCTGCGCCGTACTGGAAAAAAAATGCACTCCCAGACATTAAGACATGCATTTAAGAGAAGGAACAATTTTATGTAAAAATCTTCGGTCTACTCTATGCTCTGTCTTGTGGTATTCATTGAACTAGCAAAGATTAAGCATAATACCGAAAAGCGTGTTTGGTTCTACACAAGGTCTTTACTACTGTAAACAAATGTGGCGATTTCCAAACAACTGTTTTTTGGAGAGATCTCGAACGTCGAAATCCTCGGGAGAGTCCATTTTTGTTTTAGCTGTATTTACTCGTGTCTGTGTGTTTGTCTATGGGTGTATGTAGGCGAGCAATGTACTCAAAAGCTTCACTTATGGCAGAGAGTTATCTACTCCATCGGATGAACAACAAATGCTTTGTAAATGTCGTTTACTACCGTTCTTGGTTTAACCTTTATACATTCTGAACACTTTTACATCGCTTGTTTTCGATAATATAGCAGGTTGTACTTGAGAGGATAACGCAACAAATATGAAGTATTGAATAATATCAGTATTCTTAATTACTGATAATCTCTATATTTTTAAAGAAAAAGTAGTTGTCTTTCTGTTAGCTATTTGGAAATTATTAGAGGCAATTACATTAACTTTGGAAGCAATGGCATTTTGTCAATGTAGATTATCACAATGAAAAGGTATTTATATTTCATATCGACTACTAACTTTTAATCTGTTTACATTTGACTTTAATTACATGACACTTTTTACAAAGGGGTCAATATTATCGAAACACAAATGAAACTCGAGGATACAAGCTATGATTTTCAAATTATTAGTGAGACAACATCGTGATTATCGAAGCTGGTGAGAATTGGATGGAATTTGATTATTTAAGAACAATAATTCCTTGTTATTTACATAACTTGAAACGACAATGGAGTAGTCGACTGGAAAGTATTGCCACTGTTTTGCGTTCACATGCAGGCAATTCTAAAAATAGGAATATTGACCACTGAATTTGTAGTTATACGCACAGTTAAATAGTAGGGGGTCTTCTTAATAGTAGCTGTAGTTATTCGTGTGATTTAGCGAATGTTTTACAGCATTTTAGCGTCAGAATAAATACTAATCATTGATTGTACTTTACTTTAAGTGAATCATTGCGCACACCGTTACAATCTTGCTAAACTCACACGTTAACTATATATCAGTTTTTCCCATACTTCTTGCAATGCCCTTCAATGCCTTTGATGGTATTGGTTTATTTTTTATACTATTTGAAAAGACCAGTTATTGAGGATAAATATGTCTATTTACTTTCTTCCCTATAAAGATAAAGTTAGCACAAGGTCTCTTTTTATATTGGGAAAATCTAGCACCATAAAATAGTCCACTTTAAATTAAGAACAAAATTAACATTGCTTAGTTTCTCATTCACTAACCTTGAATATGACAGGTTTTAGGCTTTCAATTATCTACAAAAATGTAACAAAATATTACATTGAAAACAAAATAGGCAGAAGGTCGCCAACTTTGCGGGGGAAAAGGGTATCGTTGATCACCCTTGATCTAAAATATATCCCACTATTAACCGTAACCATCTCTGTTATAACATAACACATTAACCATGTAGTCATATAACCTAAAATAACCCAAAGGTTGTAGTTTTTTTTTTATTCACGGTAGGCGTTCCAATAAAAATGCCGTCAATTTTCCTTCCACCAAAATGGATCACAGGCAGTTAAAATAGTATCATTATAATAACTGAGTATATGCATTCATGACCTGAAAGTTTTCTCCGTCTGTTGTATATAAAGTTTACGGTGTAGGATTTTAAGAAATCAATCCCTGTCATGGCCTGCGTCAAATTGAGGTATACGTTATTGAATGCATAACAAAATTGCATTGGAAATACTGGTGACTATGTAAACAAATAAATTTTGGAGCAGAAAAGGTTGTGGTTTTAATGGTACAACTCCGGTGTTTGTAACATATTTACTTTGTAAGTCAAAAAATAGAACAGTTTACTTTTGGAACGACCCTCATATTTCATGAATATATTTATGCACAAGGATTTAATTCGGAAGTTACAACACTTTGATTCTAGACCGACTGTCAAGCATGGAGGAAATTTCTCACTAATTGAATAAAACGTAAGCCATGATTAACGCATCGTTTTTTTTTTAATTTAGTTTATTATCGTTTCCGATCACGGGGATGTACAAACTTATAAATGTTCTAAGCCCAACATTTATCTGTGCAAGCATCTCAGTATATCTTTTTTCAGTATGTGCTTAAATGTACAGAGAGAAGGTTCATGATATGTTGTTTTTGATATCCACATTTGCATGGGAAAGACTACATGTGTGAGTCGAGAAACACTTGGGATGACACAGTGGACATAATTTAAACCATTTACTATTTTTCCCTTATTTACGTGACTCCCCATGATAGCATGGTTAGACACAAGTTTAGTTATTAATGAGGGAATTATCCATCTCTTGTTGAAAGAAATATGTTAAATTTTAATAAAAATCTAAATTGTCTCAATGTACACCAGTAAATTCTTCACTGACAAAGAACTTAAAGATGAAGATTGTTATCAGAACACGTCCTAATCATTGTTTTGTCTTTTTTATCTAGAAAAATTGATTTATGACTTTCATTAGTGTCAGATTTTTTTTTAATATATCCTGCAACGGATATGCCATCAATTATAAAATACATAATGCATATATTATGTAAAATAACTTAGTTGTAAGTAAATCACAACGTCAGTAATACAAAAGAAAAACTTCGTCTGATTTTCATATATCGGTTAACCATGTAAAATTGAACCGAATTTGTTTTATATACGACAAATCCTAATATAAAATTCAAACTGCATCAGACTTACTTTACACATACATATTTACTCCACCACATATTCTATGTGTAATTGATTGTATTTACTTTGTTCGGCATTTGCCACGCGATTATAAATTGATATCTTTCAAACTAAAATATGTGCATATTGCCTTGCAAACTGCAAGGGTAGCAACAGCAAGAGGAAGGAGAGAAAAAAAACAAGAAGTGATGAATAAAAATAACTGATGTAACCACGTCTCAAGCCTGGTTCTCAAGCAAGTTCTGTTATAGTTATGTGAAATTTTGTTGACATTTCAAAACATTTTAAAAATAAATATACAAAGAAATATCTCTTTCCAATTGATATAATAGGATATCACATTGTATAATATATATTATGATATCGATTAAACGTGTTTTATTTTTAGGCTTACTCTGCAAAAACATACGTTATCGGCATCATTATTTACTCATACCTATCGTCATTTTTGGAAGTTAGAACTTTTAGTAACAATCAAATTAATGATATTTAATATTATACATTTGACAATGATATATGTTCAATCACTCATCCTTGATTTCCTGTTTTCTCTATTATTCTCTGTACATATAAAAAGTGTTTGTCTGAGGCGACTAACTTCAACTTATAATAAATCACAAAAAATATTTTTGTTATATAAATATATATTATATTTCAAAGGTTATTTCTTGGTATTTATCATTTAAATAAAATATCAGACACATAACCCCGACTCTCGCGGGTGTATACCGTAATATAGAAATCCAATTTTCAGAAACGCCATGAATTAATTTTAACTGTATTTCTGCTATAACACGTCGAATGTTGTTTATCAAGTGGTTTATTTTGTCTTGTTTATCAGCGTAGAAATAGGGCTTTATATAATACCAAGTAAAATAACCGGCGTTTATGCATGGCAGTTATATGAGCGAATGTTTGTATTTCAATTTCAGGAACCGTCGATAAGAGTCGCTTGTCGATAACTCTTTCTTTTCTAAAAGTAAGTGCCAAGTAAAACTATATTTTTATATATTTTTATACAATTTTTCTGTACAAAAAAAAATGTTATTCTTAAACCTCTATAAATGTTTCATGTTTTTTTAAAAATTATATTTTGTTACATATTTATAAAACTTTAATGAAAAAAAAATTCTAAAAATAATCTATAAATGTTTCGTTTTTTTTTTAAATTATATTTTGTTACATTTTTATACAACCTTAATAAAAAAAAATCTAAAAATAATCTATAAATGTTTCGTGTTTTTATCATAGTTATTATTTTATTTTCCATTGTGAATCATTTATTAAAAATATTTTAATACATTAAAATTATATTTGGATACATATTTTATACAATAAATGTTTCGATTTTTATATATTTTTATGTTGTTTATTTCGCGCTTATATATTTTTGCGTTATAGTAAACGCTTATTTATATTCGAGGTTCATATGATGGCTGCTAGATGGCAATCCTATTTCTGACGTCAGGGGTCGATACGATAACTCGTCTTTGTTGCTAACATGTAACTGTCATACAGAAGTGCCAAATAATCTAATTGCGTAACATCGCACGAACGCCTTGGCCAGTTGACAATTCTATTTTATGGAACCCAAACGTTACACCTTAATTTTAAAACCTCTATAAAAAATCGAAATAAGGAAATTATTGTTCAAATTACAAAACAACCTGGTTGTAAAAAAATAGAATTTGTTTCAAACGAAATAACCCTCATAAAAATGATTAGTTAAAAAAATCACATTATGTAACCCTCGAAATATGAAACATATTATGGCAAATAAAAATCTTTTAACGCTGACAAAATGTGAAAACTTTCTTTTAAATCGTGTGATAAAAAATTGGAATATAGAAATTATTCAAAATTAAAAAGCAACCCCGTTTACGAAAAAAGATTACCGTTATGTGTTCTTGAAGGTGAAAACTACAGCTTACGACGCAACCTCCCAATCCTCTGCCCTACAAGATTGTGAGTAAATAACATTGGAAATTCTGTAACTGAAACGAATTCAAAAAGTAATGTTTGACTGACCATGCGCAGTTTCATAAAAAGGCGCGAATTTTCAGACCCTCTCTTTGTTTAAACGTTTAATTCTATACGAAATAATTTACCCTTTTTTTCTGATTCTCACATATTAATCGCCTGGGCCGCTCCTTCAAATAATACTAGTCTTGTCCTTGTCCGACGCGTGTATCGAAAGGTTTTGGCAGGCATATGCACAAACACACAAACGGACAGTTGAGATTTATATAATAGAAGTTTCGGGCTTTTAAAGCTATTTATACTTTATTAAATGAAATTACAAAATAAAAAATATTTTTTTCACTCATAAAATGAATTTAATTAAAAAAACTGGATATGAAATACAAATAACGAACGGACTACCAAGTACTAACACAGATTTTTGAGTGAATAACTATAAAATAAAGTTCTTCCACTGCAGCATGCCGCGATGCTGCTCTAAATCCTTTTCTAGTATTGCTGGTTTCCTCCTTGAATTTCATAGTTTTATTAGTATTTAAAGGCGAGTATGTTTAAGGTGTAATGCAGAAATATTCGAGTTACTTCATTCTCAGGACACAGCATGTTCCTTGTAGATACAAACACATTATTATCTCTACTTAGGAGCCTCTCACGCTCCACGGATGAAGATAGTTAGCTTCCATATTTGGACACCAGTTTGCCCAATAGTGATAAAGTATCCAGTGTCTTTTCCTACCATTGTAATGGATCATTACTAGGTTTAACTTTTAGTATAGCTACACAATGATCAAGTTCTTTTGTGCGCTTATGAATAAAGGATTTACTCCTTTTGAGTTTGGATTTTGCTTTTCGTGTTTATGTTGCAGTCTCCAGTTCATACTAAGCCTCTGCCTGCTCTAACTTTGAGTTTGTTACGATAGGCATATGTGAAGCTAATTCATCAAACCAACATGAAAGAGACACAGTTCTACATGTACTTTGATCTTGACCCTATACAGATCATGTCCAAATGTATCCTGAATCTGCTCCATTATCTTCAGTAAGTATAAGATTTAGAATCCAATTATTTATGGTGCTTTCCATGTCATTTGTTTAAATTATCATATGAATATTGGATCTAGAAAAGTAGACATATACACATGTAGATATGGATGGACATCTTGTTTCGATAGATTCACTATGTTTTAAGCCGCAATAAGTTAGAAATATCAAAATTGGACAGGTTTTTACAAAAATAACTACATCTCAAAAATTGTTGGTATTACCACGGATATGATTGTATTTCTGTCACTTGCTTCCTTGGCGATTTCTTTAAATAGACTCAGCAACTGGAGATTTCGTTTTCGAAGTTCTTATTGGTAGGTAGCATCTTTATGACATTTTTAAACTACATATATTACAAGAGAGTTTGATTGTTCAAAGTGTATTTCCAGTATATAATATGCTCAATTCTATTTAAGATTAGTTTGAATTTGTCCAAATAAATCTGATCGTATTTTACCTAATATGATAATTGTTAATTGAAAGCGATTAAAGTGAAGGACTATGTTTCTGTTAATGCAATGATTGTCTTCACAGCCTGTTGGGAAAATAATGGAAAAGTGATTGAGTGTTTCAGTACATGTATGAAACATAATTGTGAACGCAAAGGACATTCCTTGACACCAGCGACCATACATATAAGTCCTTCAAGGCTAAGAGAAATTCATTTGTGAATTTTTACGTACCCAAAACATTGTAAAATTATTCACATATTTTGACAACTGTGTGTGTACCAAGAAATAGAATCATTCTAAGCACAGATGTGCACATTTTTAAGTCATCTGAAAACCTATGACCGAAAGGAAGTATTGTTTGTAATACCTATCCAAATGCCTGTATCGAAAGAAATGCTGGTAATTTCATCAAGTGCTGTTTGAATTTTTATTCTTTACTTTTGTAAACATATCTGAAATTATTTTTTTTTGTGTAATACTTCTTATGGAATAATGTAATACAATTAAATCTAATAACACATGTTACAGAATACGTTTGTATATAAAACGCAATCGTTTCTCTAATCAAATAATATATAGCCTGTGTCATGTGATCATTAATATTTAATTTTTTCGTGCTGGCTAATATTGATTCTATAATAGTTTGCTCGTTCGTTGGAGGCTCGTGGTTGATATTACTTGTTCTTGAAAGGACGGCTTTAAAACAATCATTGTGTTTTCTTTTCCTATCTCAAACGTTTACTTATCCTAAACTTACTTTACTAAGATGGTTTAACATATAAGTCATTGAATTAGCTTTTCCTTTTTACCACCCCTTCATATGATTGTGTGACATAACTTACTGACTTCTTCCTGCGGTTGACATTAAAATACTTCCAGCAGGTTGTTAATAACGGTTGATGGCTGTTGTCAAGATTTAATTATTTTTTACGTTTTTAAATTATTTATGTCCGATATCGAATTAGCAATTCTTCTCGATAAAATCTACATTATCTAAACCGGAAAAAAATATAAAAAATACATATACAATTGAAGCACGGGTCAAAAAAAAAGTATTGCTTATGAGAAATGTTTTCTTATCGATTCCCACAAAGCTGAAATTTACCGCAACATTTCTCAACGTTTAAGCTAAAAGATAAAGGAATACTTTTCTTTGACAGTGAGTTTCATTACAAAATAAATGAAGCAGGCATAAATCCCTCCGTGAGTGCACAGTGAAAAAGGCATAAAGATGACAATGTTTCATTTAGCCGCAAAAGTCTCCAGGAGACATCAAATCCTGGTGAAAATGAATAAACGGTGCCGTTTTAGGCCTTAACATATATCAATTTGAGTTCTGTACCATGCAAAAAAAAAAAGAAATGACTAAGTTAATCATGGACCGTCTCTCCATTTAGTCCCAAATGTCCCCAAGGCCTTAACCTATTTAAATTTGAATTCAGCACCATGCAAAACTTCTAAATAGACATACACAGAAAATTTTGCACAAATATGATAAAATAGTCCCAAACATGGAGTGTTTTATTAGCCCTACAAAGCCCCTAGGACACACCCGAGAGTTATCGCGAAGTATAGACAAACAAAATTATATAGAATCAGTTAATAACAACTTTTCAGAAAGTTTTATAAAAATCCAAGGCATCAATTTTTTAATAAGCACACAAGTGTCAATTTAAGCTATTTTAACACGAAAAGCACCCTAGGGGAGCGACCGGAGTGTTCCCGGAATATCTGTTTTGTTACTTTTTTTACTCATATCATGTTTAATGTTTGTGCAAAATTTCAAAAAGTTCCATGGCGTAGTTATTGAGAACAGTGCAGAAAACGAACGGACCAACAGACAAACTGACCATCGGACGAGAGTTAATTTACAGAGCCACCCTCCTTTTGTCGGAAGACTAATAGTAATGTGAATTCGATAGGAAGCGAAAAGAGGAATTTTCATATATTTTTCTTATTTACCTCAAATTCATCTCAGTCGCAAAGAGTTACATCCTAGCAGCGAGATATGGCTGTTATTGTGAAATAATATAGACAATGCATGTTTCTTCGGATTTTCACCTGCAAGTAAAAAAAAATGACGTGTGTTCGTTCACTGATTAATTACATTTCGTATCTTGTATGACAACAAAATTTGTTGATGAATCGGCATTAGAAATGTCAATTAATCGGTAATCAGTAATCAGGGAATTTGATTATTGGTGCATCTCTATCGGTTATATAAATCGCCTGGGTCAACTTTGATAAAACGAAGATAACAATGGCCTTATTCGAGAAAGATCGCCCTCTTTCAACTGGAAAATAACTCATATTACACATCGATTTAAGCCCGAAGCCGTAATTTGAATTTCTTTTTACTGTGGCAACCTAGTATATTTATTCCAACATTTTATATCATAATCGGTTAAGGTATCTTTATATCCATACGTACAAAAATAGTAATAAGTATGTTGTTGCTGTCAGCAGAACATTTAGACATCAGATATTTTTTATCTAAATTATAATATTCCAAGGTCATTTTGTTATATCACATTTCAACGGAAATCTTATTATAGACAGTAAGTTAGGCTAATAGATAAAGTAAGTAAGACTGGAATTTCAACAGGGTTACGCAATGTTTCTGAGTTTTAAAGATGGAGATTGGAAATTAGTATCTTTGGGATCATTTGCGTTACTGTTTTTATCGTAAGTTTATTTAAATTTTCACAATGCTTCTCCAACTAAAGAATCTTTCTGTCGAACTCAAAAATATGCACAGAATTTCGAACGGAAATGTTTACTGATATATATATATATATATATTTATATATATATATATATGTATATATATATATATATGTATATATATATGTGCGTGTGTGTACGTGTGTGTGTGTGTGTCTGAATTTAAAAATAAATTATGTTTCGAATACGTTTGAAGGCAGATTACAACGCGAAATTATTTATATAACCACGTGTTAATTTTAAGAAATATATTACGGTATGTAACTCTTTCGTCAGTCTTTTATATTCCTTCGTCCATATTTCTTTAAAAAAAGACACTTGTTTATTTTTATAATTTCGCTTTGTAATTTGGTTTCAAAAAGACCGACGAGGGAGTTATACTCCTTAATATATTTATTAAAAACAAACACTTGTTTATTTCGTGTTGTAATTTGGCTTCAAACGTATTCAGTAGGTATTTTATTTTAAAATTCAAATTTCATTCAACGCTTCTAACACGGATAAAAAACTACTCTGATTTTCAAATCGCGCGGCCAAGCGCGAACGTTCCGGCATTATAAAAAGAATAAGCGAATTAGCATCATGTGGGTTCTTAATGCAACTTTCTTCAACTGAACATCATGGCGAGGGAAAAGAAAAAATATATAATAGACCGACGAAGGGGTTATACTCCGAAACATATTTATTAAAAATAAACACTTGTTTATTTTTTATGGTTTCGCGTTGATATTTGGCGTCAAATGAATTACATACATATTTAATTTTAAAAATCAGATTTCAGTTAACGCTTCTAACACGGATAAAAACCTACTCTGATTATATATATATATATATATCTATCTATATATATATATATATATATATATATATATATTTATAACTACTTAATTTACTCACATAAAATTAATATACGAAAGTATAGATTTATGCGCAAGCTTTAAGTATTTACTTCAAAAGTGCTCAATACGTAGGTAGAGCTCGTTAGTAAGTTATAAAATTCATTTGACGCCAATATACATTTTATAACTTACCTACTATATATATATATATATATATATATATATATATATATATATATATATATATATATAATTTTAGGTATTAAAATTTTGTGATTTGAGAAGGGTTACACTTCAAATATAGAATTTTTTATTGTTTCAAAAGAAAGAATACAATTGAATTAATTTATTTCTTTAACTCATGAGTTTTTTATGCTTATTAATCGCTTCAGAAAGAAAATAAATAGCAAATATTTTGTTTGGTTTACACCTTATTTGCTAAAAACAATAAACACAGAAAAATTAAAATTTTCAAAGTCATTATAACATTTTAGGTAAATGGAATAATGGAAATGGACATTGAGCCAGAAAAAGGATATTGTCCTTTTAATCCAAAATGAATGATAAAGCTTGACATGGAAATCCATGGTAGTGTTACAGAAAAAACGAATGTCCCTTTCCATGTAAATAAGAAGACCATTAGATATATGAAAATGATATTAGGATAAGCCGAGACCCGAACCTTGTAAGCAAGGTTAAGAAATAGAATGTTAAAAATTGGAATTTTAAAAAGGTCTATTTTTAAATTCTATTATAAATAATTAGATATTGTTTATATTGTAAAAAGAAATGATTGTTCATTTTTTATAAAGCTGGATATTAAAAATATCAGCTACAAAGAATGAACAATATAAATTACAAATATATTGGTAAAAAATAGGTTAGGTTTGAAATTAGGTTATAGTATATGTTGAGAATTCTTTTTGTTGTCAAAAGCGTGTCTGAAAAAATGTGTGCATAGCCACGTGAATTGGTCACGATTAGGAAACACACTTCTGACGTCATAGCAAAAGGGGGATTCCCAATGTAGGAGCTAGAGTTATATAGATCAGGGCAGAAGAGCTGGCAAGTCAGTCTGCTTGTCAGTCAGAGAGAGAGAGTGATAGAGAGAGAGAGAGAGAGAGAGAATGGAGTCAGAATCCTTTGGAAGCGAAGGAAAGAACATTAAACTATTTAGGTCCTAAATGGAAATTCCTGGTGTCATCAGCATTCGACCGGCCCAATGAATAAAGGATCATCTTTGTGTTTTTGCAAAACTGTTGTCATGTGTCATCATTTAACAACCAAAAGGTAATGTGTTAATCATCTTATTATAAACATAGCGTAACCCTCCCAAGAATATGTATCACTCCTCCTCTCTATATGGTTACAAGAAATATAAGAACTGTGTATCTATCACCCTATCACCCTCGCTAATGTATGTTATAAGAAGCATCCCAGAACAGAACTGTATATGTATAAATGCCTCTCTGTCTCCCCCTCATTATTGTTATATATATATATATATGTCCCCGCCGCCTCTCTTCAATATGAATCTCCGATCATATCACTTAAACATTACCCCCCTACAATACAACAGTAGTAGGGAGAGCAAACACGTGTTTTAATCTTTCCAAGGTACTTAGCATGCCAGTAGATATATTTCATCCCATCATATATATATATATATATATATATATATATATATATATATATATATATATATATATATGTATATAGTTTTTTTTTTACATAATTATCCACTGACACGTGTTTCATTGTCTACGACTCATCAAATTGGCTGAATCTAGTGGGATTCGAAATCGAGACCTTATGATATAAAGCCTACCACCTTACCACTGGACCACCTTGCACGACTGTTTTGATATATCGTGATTCACGTAGGGGTTATTTTATTTGTTTTTTGTTATTGCGATACGTTTTGAATGAATTCAATTATTTATACGAAAGTGAATTTTTACTTAAATGCGAGTTGGGAATAATTTTCCCTTTGACCAATTTAGAACGTAATATGTTGTAACAAGTTGTGATTTATAGTGGTACATCTGAAAAAAAAAACATACGTTTAACGCTTCCAACGCCCATACAAGACTTTTATATGGTAAAACGAAGTTGAAAATAACAATCTTCTAGAAGTTTAATGTTTACGTCTCCGTGAGAGAGATAGACCGTTTGCAATTGCGAATTATTAGAATTTCTATCCAGTCATTGTAAATGGATCGTAAGCGTGTTCATATCGTGGATAAAATGAAGAGTCACGTTTGAAATTAAGATTCTCGAGCTCGAAAGATTCATTTTACGAATTAGATAAGATAAACATGTATAAAAAAATGCTGAAACGTTGTGAAAATAATACATAGTGAAAACATTAGTCCGAATAATCAGAATAATTGCATCTCTTTTTACGGAAATCACAAATAAAGAGAAAGAACTACAACAATAATGCCTCCGCCCGACTGGATCAGAAGGAATTTGTAATTGCATTGTTATGATGGCAGAACAGAAACATTCATCACCTGACAGTTTCATCTCTCTGTTGCAGATATTGATGGTAGTAGGTTAAGAAATTAACAACAGTACTAGACATACGTCAGAAGCAAAGATGCCTAATTGACTTGCTGGTAAAATACATGCGTTGTCTATAGAGTAAAATACATTATAGGGAAAATAAGAAACGGTCGCTTGCTTTACATGCAACTTTATAGTTCTTTAAGAAAGAGGATTTTCTTTTTGAGCGACCACCGTATATAATGATTTGTAATAATAGAAAGTTCATTTGTCGATCTGAGTGCAAGTAAATAACCGAAGTTGAACAAAGTTCAATACACAGTATGGCAAAATAATAATAGCGTAGACATGACCACTGCTTGACGCAACAGGACATCTTAGATCTCACCGAGGACAGTCGGAAATCATTAGACGATCTCTACAAAAATAAAGAGTAAAGTATATAGCACAATGTGGAAAACACGATTACCTCCATCAAGTGAATCATGACTATTCAGCCACACTATATGTACCATGTAAGGTAGGTCTACGTGGTTGGCGTATTATCTAGGCATTAATTGTTGATGGATTCGTTATTATAAGAAGCATCGCTCATGTTTTATGTGGACTAAATAATTAAATATATATATATATATATATATATATATATATACACACAAATATATATATACAAATATATATATATATATATATATATATATATATATATATATATATATATATATATATATATACTATATAGCCGCCCGCAATTGCCCGGTCGTAAAATACTCTTGAATATAATATTTTGATTAATACAGATTTCGTATTTAATATTGTATTGTATTTGACCCAATAAGTAGTAACGATTTAAAAAGTTGGAAAAAAATCACTCGTGCGCCAGCCCCGAGAATCGAAACCAAAATATTTAGCTATCGATTTATTTTGTCCTCTGACGTTTATGACTAGACTATGAAGACGTGTTTGCTGTACGGCTAAAAAATAAAACAGAACCAATAGGTACTACGCCATGCATGCATATTCGTAATGCCGGCGTCGACCTTCACTTGGCAAATTTCATTTTTTTTTAATTCTCACATGTTAGTACCGATTTTCCCGGCATAAAACCTAAATATAAAGTTTAGCAGTGGTTCAAATACCTTATATACGAAGTTTCATGTCTGTAGGCCAAAAACCTTAGGAGGAGTTGTGTATGCAAACATATTTAAATATATATACGTGTACATATATATCATATATATGGAAAGTGGTGTATGTTTACTATAAACATTTTACGTAAATATTACGCAAGTATAAATCATGTAGAATATATGCATTAATATAATGACACGTAATAATTAAGTAAAGGTGATCATACCATGAGAAAATTGAACAAAACTAATAGGGAATTAATTAAAATGAATATTCCAAAGAATATGCAAATTAGTTATATCTTTCGCACATATTGATGTTCATTCGTACAATTCTGTCGTTTGCATTTTTATTATTCATAGACGCCCATTATATAGCTTTCTTTGCTTGAGATCGTTAATAAAGAGCCTTTTATGAGTAAGCGACTTATATTGTGATTGTTGTAAAAAACAAAATGTACGATAAGAAGAAAACTAAAGCAATATAAGAAACCATTAGCCATATAAATAACGCCAAATATGAAATTTAAAGCTAAATATAAAATAAGAGATTATATATATATATATATATACATATATATATATATATATATATATATATATATATATATATATATATATACACACACACACACAAGTCAGAAAAGCATTTCATCCGAGGCATGAAAATTGTTAAACAAAATGATTTTATTACAGGCTTTAAAAATAAATTTGAAATGTATTTATCTTCAAAGTGCATTTTTATAAACTTTATAAAGTTAGGTATAAAAATTTAATTTAAATTGAAACAAAAAATTACCTTAGATTATTTTATATAATGTACATTCTGTTGCATTTTAAAAAAATCATTTAAAATTTTATATCTATATCATTAATCGTTAGATGAAAGATAATGTGTTTAAAGTGCACCAAAATGTACATTACATAAAATAAATCCAAGTTAATTTTTTTATTCATTTTTAATTAAATTTTTATACCTTCCTTTGCAAAGTTTATAAAAGTGCACTTTAACGATAAATAACTTTCAAATTGAATCTTGTACCTTTATTTTTAAAGCCTATAGTAAAAACATTTGGTTTACCAATTTTCCTGCCCTAGATGAAACGTTTTCTAACTTGAATCTTATCTTTTTAAGATTATATTTTAAAACTCTCCTTCTCTCTATTTCAGTTTGTATTTTTCCTCACACCACAACTCACTTTTGCAACCCCCTCTTTGTATTATTACAGGTCTGAATATTCTCTCTGTTTCAGTTTGTATTTCTCCTCCCACCACAACTCATTTTTCCAACCCCCTCTTTGTATTATTACAGGTCTGAATATTCTCTCTGTTTCAATTTGTATTTCTCCGCAAATTTAAGGAGAGGGGATTTAAATGTATAGTGTGTTTTAGGTGATTAGCATATTGTTGTACTTGTTAGATTTTTTCTTTTATTTTTGTTTTTTATATGATCTGTATTATATTTTGTATATTATTTTGTATATTCTATATTTATTTCGTTGTCTTTTTTGCTACTGCATATTATTTATTTATTTGTTTAATTTATTTACGTCGATGCTTTTTCAGTGGTCATTACACCTTAAATTTGCTGCGAAACTCGACACAGCCATTTAATCCATTCCTTCGTTCCACCCGGCATGCTCTGAATAGAACTGTAGCATCCACCATCTGAAAAGGGGCATTTTTCCGAAATATATTATGGATATTTTCACAGGCACAACAAGTAAGACATATATACTTAATACATGTATATATGTATATACAGACATATATGTATGTATTATTGATTTGTAAATCGCCCTTATTTTCGTCTTCTCTCATCAACACCGACTATATCTCATTCCTCGCATTGTGATAGCCTTCTAAATCTCTAATATATATATATATATATATATATATATATATATATATATATCATGCAAACGAAGTGGTATTTGTAATATATGGTTAAGTGGCAAATTTAGTCATTCAGAACTGCTTTAAAGCTTAACCGCTCATTAATTTTTCGACCAAATTTCAAACAATTATTTCGGGTTATAGATCACATTCACAGCTATATTGTGAAAAAAAAAATCAATTTTCGTTCAGTAAAAAAATGTTATGATGAATTTTCTGGTGTTCAAAATCGTAAAAATATGTAAGGAGGTGAGCGATGCTTTTATGCCTGGTTTCTATAGTAACCACGTCGCCTCAACGACTAGTGTTGCTAATAATTCGAAAAGAGAAGTAAAAAGAAACAGAGGATTAATGCATGAAAGGGAGATAAATTGGGGGTATTGAAAGCAGGCGAGTGTCCTACATTGATATTACATATGTGTTTATGGGGGCAAAAAATAACACTGAACTTACACAAAGAACAAAGAAATAGTATTATATATGTATATATATATATATATATATTGTGAGTTTCATATAAATCATTCTTCAATCATGATTTATATATTATTTTTATTATTATTATTAATATTTTTACATGTGTTACATTTCATGACCAGTCTTGAGCGCTTTTGTTATCCGAATTCTTTGCAAGAATAGTCAAAGGCAGGGGATTTCACCATCGAAAATGCGCCACCCAGCTTTATTCCAACAATTGCAAAAATTCATGGGGGGAAATATTTGAAAAAATGTACCAAGCTAATATACGTGTATCGTCCAGGAGTAACGATATCACACTTCGTTTTATATTTTAGATAAAGAAGAGTATTAGATGGGCAGATTATTTGGGCATGTTAGTAAGAAAGCATGAATGTTCAACAAAGGCAAACATTTTCAACAAAAGCAGAATTAGACGGTAGGACACAAATCCGAAGCATTAAATTTTATAATTAGTTTGTTTTTTTATTTTTATAAAATCAACAACTCAACAGGATCAGAAAAAAAGTAAAGGCAAAAACGAAAGTTTTTTTTTTAAATTCTCAATTGCAGGGTATCACGACAGGGTGAAAATTCTCAGAGCATTAGCAATCGACAGTCAAATAATTTCCTCGCTCTAAGAATTACTCATCGACTCAGAACATGAGGAAGAAAGTGACGCAAAGTTCAAATTGCCAAAACGCGTATGAATGCATCAGTTCCAAGTCAGTATTTTTCGAGCAAGCAGCCGTAAAGCAAAACAACAAGAAACCCGCATTCGATAATTAAGTCGACAGAAATCATGTCAGAAATAAGGAATAAAAATGAACTCTTCAGTGACATTTTCATTGAGGTTAAATCCATACGAGGAACATTAATTCACATACGATGACCTCATGCTTTTTTATTTCTGATTCTATTTTTATATCCTATTAATTATGTTTTTTTTCTTTTATCTTTGACTGGCATTCCTTATTTTTTATATAATGAATACCCACGACTCGCAAGACTTACGCCGTATATAGTTAAGCCGTGTCCACGGCTCGTTAAGCGTAATCAAGTAAAATCCACGGCTCGCAAAAACACGATGATCTCGGGCGGCAAGATACTCTCGTGGAGAGATGCGTACTTCTAATACATCTTTACACAGGTCAAATCCTTGCATCGAATTCATAATTTTATCCCCGCTCGAGATAAAATCTTTCCATTTATCTTCGTTGGTTGCACGAGTAAGCGCTTTAAACTTGAGGGTTGTGTCACCTGCTTTGGCGTAGAAAAGTTCACTTTTACATAAAATTCTTGTCTAGACGATTGATTTGTTTCACGAGCCCGTTATCGCATTTTGTTCAAACTGTCATTTCCTGTCCGTCACGCAATGCCAGGTTTTTCGGCACGACATAATTTCGGGTCTTGCTTTCCCTCGGAAACGCAAACCGCAGTGGTCTACTCTCATGTTTGCTCCGCTTTCAGAAGTGTGTATTCCTATTTCCTTTTTTTCAAAAGCGAGTCTCTCGTCGCGTACGCTTTCATGTTATCCGAAAATGGTTAAATTGACTGGCCGATTTGGATCGTCTTGCTGAAAGTTTCCAAACGCTTCGCCTGCTTACGTGACCTAGCAAATTCAGGCAACAGCACCGCCTTATGGCAAGGTGATCTGCTGAAGCCCAGTACTGGGAACGGCACACATGGTCGAATGTCTACATTTTCTTTTTACTTTTCACAAGTGGCTTACACATGGGTGGATGTGCATATAGTCACTGTTGCCATCACAGAAATGACCAGAGACGTACAGATATTCAAAACACAGACACGTAGATAAAAATTAATAATCTAAGAAAGAAGGACATACATTTGAAGCATTTAAAAACACATTTTAAAAATGATTTCCGAATACCCCCCAGGAATATTCCACTAGCATGAGAGAAACTATCGACAATGCAATCTTCAATTTATTTCATCAGAGCACCAGATTGTAGACCATCTATTTTACGTTAAAGATCAGACAACATTATACCGTTTATGGAAGTCTATTAATTAAATATTTTAGGAAAATATACGAGTAAAGAAAATAATAAAATTATCTTCGATGCAGTTACTCTAATAATAATAATAATAATAATGATAATATATATATATATATATATATATATATCATTCAAACTGAAGAGGGCCAATAGATCGGTCGAAAATATGTGATTTTGAAAGGAACATTTTCGTTTTATTCGATAGAATTTTGTATTCCTACACGCCAACACATGGGGAAATAAGTACTGAAAAGATATAAGCATCTATATTTTTTGTATTGATGTTTTCCATATATATATATATATATATATATATATATATATATATATATATATATATATATATATATATATATATACTAGTAGTTCAGCTCGGCTTTGCTCTAGCCCTATGTACTGTTCATAACTTTAAGTGTTTAGACTCAAAATTGGCGGAGGAGTTTGGTAAAGGCTTCAAATATCAACTCTTTTATCTCTGACCTCTTAGCAGCCAAACTTTCTCCCAAAAACTGATTAAAATGTTTGCTGCATGTCTGAATACAATGTAAAGTTTCAAATGTTTAGAACCAAAATTGGTTTAATAGATTTTTATAGACTGCAAAGGTCAAATCCTGGGAACTTTGACCTCTTGGCAGACAAATTTTCGACCAAAAACAGATTAAAATGCTTTGCCTGTGTCTGAATATACTTATGTAAAATTTCAAATGTTTAGATTAAAAATTGGCTGAGTAATTTAGTAGAAACCGAAAAGGTAATTTTCATTAAACTTTGACCCCAATTTTGACCCTTTAACCGTTAATGTTTTAGGCTCAAATCAAGTTAAAAAGTTTGATCCCTGTCCAAGTAACCGTCATCTAAAATTTATTTTTTTACGCTCCGAACTGGCGGAGAGGATTTGGTAGAGTTTCAACAGTCAATTTTTTTTTAAATTTTGTCCCGCTACCAACCAAATATCTGGCCGAAAATTGATTTAAAAGATTTTCCCAAATCTCAATATCCTTCATGTTAAATCTCGAGTCTGTAGACTGAAAATTGAGAGAGTAGTTCGGTAGGGAAATGTACACACAAATACCAACACATACACACAGGCAATTTCATTTTCATAGATATACTAACAGTTCAGCCCGGCTTTACTCTAGTCCTGTATACGGTCCATATATATATATATATATATATATATATATATATATATATATATATATATATATATATATATATATATATTAAAAAGTTTGACTCATTGAAGATCTATGATCCGAATCGGTACTATTATAACAACCGATTTTGTATGTTTCAGTTTTTTTTGTTCTACATAATTATCACTATGCTTAATGCGACTTTTTCTTCACATGTAGTTTGCAAAATAAACTTGCTGTTTAGCTCATAAATTTGAAAGCTCTAAAGTTAACAAAAAAGTAATGTTTGAAAATGTATATAAAGATGCAAAAAGATATTTACATGGATCGCTAAGTATGAATATACACTCAATTATTAACAGGATCTATTCAATTAAGTTTGATAGAATTGATAATATTCCCGCTTTTATGTTATTTTGTTTCTCTTCCATCCTGTTTGTCACTTTGTGTTCTTTATAAGTTGTTGACCTAAGTTTCCAGCATAACTTCCCATCCAGAGGTTTTGGTTTTTTTCCCTGCTTCTTATCTCCTTACCTGTCATACTTACCGCCTAGGTACCTGCATATATTAAATTATTTATGTCTGTAATAGTCTCTGTTGGGATGTATGGAAGACGTTCTTTCACTTTTTCTGTTCTTATAATTATTTCTATAATTAATATTTTTATTTGTTTATTTATCGATTTATTTGTCGCCTTCCCTCACGAGTCATTTCCGTAACCGTATACTTGCAACAGCCGGTGTACCCTTGAGTAAGTGACAACAAGTCTCCTCATACATCCAATACTCCAAGCTCCTTTCGATACATTTTTCTAGTGCAATTGCATTTTCGCAACAGTTGCTTACGATTGGTTTCCTGCTGATGTAGTCACTGATTTATTCTGTAATTTGAGCAGGAATAAACCTCTTAAAATTCTAGTCGTATCCGGACCTTACTACTAGAGTTCTTAATCGTGCTTTCCATCGTCGGTTTTTTCTTACCTATTAAAATTGCACTTTTATTTTACAGTGAACGAATCGATATTGTAGTCTACTGTTGTGGGGCAGATCAGATTTAATTATTGCTGGGTATTCACTAAGTTTTTTTTTTACATGATGTTTGGTTATTGCAAAAAAAAAATGATTTCCCCAGGAGTTTGAGTAACAAAAATTCAGCACACAATTTCGCACTATCCGCTTCCGTTGATAGAGATTGCAAATCATTTTGCATTTTTATAACTATAGTTTACTATTGATCCGAACTTTTATTATCGTTGTTGCTTCATTTTTCTTCTCCGGTCTTTGTTGTTTACCAATATCTAATGTAACGTCAGAGCAAATCAAACTCTCACCCTTACTCTGTTTTGTAGTTTACTGGGGAGTACACTTTTATGTTTTTTCTGTAAAAATTTTTCTTTGTTGATTAAATTTCTTTTGCATCTTCTGCATTATCTTTGCGCTCTCTCTTTCTCTCTATCTCTCACTCTCTCTCTCTATCTGTCTCTCATCATCAGTTAGCTAATCAAAATAAAGCAGTCTTTATCTCTCTTAAATATATATATATATACGTATATATATATGTATATATATATATATACATATAAAAGTCTACCTTATTTTACCTTCCTCTCTTCTGGCCCTCTCTCTTTTTCCTCTTCCTCATATCATATCTTGTTACACGGTTTACCTATGTCATTTTTATTTGTGTTGTATTTTTATTTTTATATTTTTGTTTTAATCTATTGTTCGTTTTTTTTTATCTTATCGACTGTCGAAGCGACTTAAAGTTGATGGTCTGAGACTCTACCAGCTGTACCGAAAATGAGTTTTAGACAGATGCATAATCTGCCCAAACTTCCGCCTGCCGTGTGGTGTTTGTATATCGGCTCGTCACCTTGGTAATAAAGTACTCTTAATTCTTAACGATACCGGGCGTTAGTTAGGAGAAGCAGCAGAAGAGAGAGAGCGATAAAAATGGGATCGGGATATTGAGAGTTTGCAGTTCGTTGGAAAAAAAAATATCAGCAGGAGAGGGTTTTCTCTCAAGAGACGGAATGTGTGGCGGGGATGATTCAATATTAAACAAACATAAAGTAGACTGGGTAACTGATATTTAGGTCTCTAGAAATAATCCTCTAATCTGGAAGGCTTTTCTAGGATAACTATCCGTTCTGTCTGCTTGTCTAGTTATCCTGTATAAGCGTCTTAAACTATTTTGTTTTTATTTCCTGCTCGTTTTTTTATATAATTTTCAGAAGAAATCTCATTTCTCATTAGAACTAAAAACAAAATATTAGTTATTAGTCTGCATTTCATCATTATGTGATGCTTTTTATAGTGACAATTTCAAATTAGATATGAACAGCAGAAACAGATTGGTCTTTGACGATATTACTGAGCTTTCATTAACGTATTTTTACACGTTTTTCATCATCTTTTTGTATCATCAGAACATCTTATATTTCCTTAGAAGTACAGTGAACATATATACACTAAAAGGTAAAAAAGATAACAAAATATGAAATAAAACAATTATATATTTAAGAATATACAAATTGCTTACTAAAACATTTCAAAAATACACTAATGGCTTAAGAGGATATGATTACTTTAAGCAGTAATTTATTGCACATTGTATTCACTTTTTTCATTCAATCAATAACATCTTACAATTCGTGGATATGAATTCTAAAAATTTATTTTCAATTCCACATGGCAAGAGAATTCTACGCTACACGAAAAAAGGACAAATCATTAATAATGCATCGCTCTATCTCTCTCACTATATATATATATATATATATATATATATATATATATATATATATATATATATATATATATATATACTAGGAGGTATATTTGGTAAAAAAAAAAAACAGGGAAAAGCGCGCAATACGTAAGTAGAGCTAAACATGTATTTAATGTTTCAACCTTTTTTGCTCAAATCATTACAAGTTGTGTCAATCGACAGGTCAATAAAATCATCCTGCTGATCTCGTCAGACAAGCTAAGTCAGAATAAATACGAAAAAAACATATTTTAAATTACAAATGAGCATCAAAAAACCAAAAGTTTAAGTGCTGGATAGAGAGGGCGTGGAGGAGTGAGCAGGAAGAAAGGGCAAAGGAAAAGAATAGAAAAAGGATGGGGGAAAATATAAATTATATGAAGCAAGAATTATAATTAAAGATTTAGAATAGAAGGAAATAAATTAAAATTAATTTAAAAAGAGAGAAAATTATTTGTTAAGTAGGATAAAAGGGAGGGAGAAAAAGGAAAATATTACGAAGTTACAAAGACAGACCGAACGGGATAAATAACGAAGAAGAGCATGTCAAACATGAGTCAATAGAGGACAGAAATGCTCGAAACTTTTAAATTCGGAAAATTTCTAAATTTTGAACTTTCATGTATTTATATAAATCTTTTTTATAAACTGCAGGTGAGACTGTCACCGTTACTTTTCATTTATGTGCAAAGCTAATCATTACCATAAAACATTAATTATACCAGAAAAAACCAATGACAGACGACGATAGGTTCCAGCCGGTGCCATTGAAATAATTAAAACACTTTGTCCAGAACATTTACAATATTTTAATAATCAGGTGTGAATCCCGTGACACGCGGCGTTTAGACGTTTAGCGAATAGGTGCGAACAGGTTAACAATAAGTGTAGGCAAGTTAAATTTCGAATAATTACTTTGTTTACGATAATTGACCAGTGAAAATAATATACAGCATGCGAACTTACGTTAAATGTGAAAATAGAATTTATAACTCGTTCTCTGGCCTTTAGTCATAAGGCGTAAGTTAAAAACTTCTAATAAATTAATCTATGTGTACTTTTTAAATTATTTATCATCAAAAAAAGTTAAAAGAATTGTTTTTGAATTAAAAATTAGGTTCAAAGTTTACCGATTCCGATACCCCAAACTATTCACATTTTTACTGGATTTCATTTCTGATTCCAAATGATCGTACAAACACTTATATAAGCGAATGCATTTTTCAACGAAAGATTTCACACTAACCATTTTTTTTTTCGTATAGTCTTAAAGGTTTAAACACTTTTTAAGAATATGCGTGTGTGTACGCGCTCATGTATGCGTGTATGTGTCTGTTTTGCTCTATAAGAATGTGCCATAAGAATGTCTAGTAATTCGAATGATCGAGGATGGGATGGGAACCCGGTTATTTACTTTTGTATACCAACATTTATGCATTAATCTAGGACGCTATCGCCATGGGCGAAGAAATATAAATCTTTTGGGTTTTTTTTTTAATTAAAAAACATCAGTAATAAGAGATAAATGTCGTAGTTTAGTACGAAAAGCTTATATATATATATATATATATATATATATATATATATATATATATACAATATTATATGCGAGAGGTGAATTTGTCTGTGTGTATATGTGACAAAGTTGTATGATTGGTCAAGTTGATATTCCTCAATACGTATGTTTTGTCCGCGGGCATTCACGAAGTTTCACGGCATTATACATCTGAGGACAACCAAGAGATTTGTGGCCTGGAGGCAGTCATCTCTAGGCTCATGACCCGAGTTAATTACGATTAGTTTCCTGTCTTCCAAGTACGAACTATTTATTTACTTATTTCCTATATTATTATATTTTATTTTTATTTTTTCATGATCATACACTTGAAGGTCAACAGACTGGATTCAGCATGAGTTCATCTGAATTCTGTTATCATAATGGACAATGGTACATAATGATATTTTTTAATATTCTATAGAATCTTCATGAAATGTGTTTGGTATTCGAATATATGCATGGATTATTTTCGTTTCTATTTTATAATCTATTAATTAACAAACTTTGGCGCATATTTTGCTGCGTGCTATTCTTCTTTGTATTATTAGTAAGTATTTCTCTTTCACATTCTTCTCTTCATCTCTATATGCATACACATACACGCACACACACACACACACACACACACACACACACATATATATATATATATATATATATATATATATATATATAGAGAGAGAGAGAGAGAGAGAGAGAGAGAGAGGCGATGGGAGAGAACATATATAGAGAGATAAGAGTGAACACACATATACATATAGATATAGGAGATAAATTGAATGTCTACTGGAGAGAAGTTGAATGCCTGCATGAGGGAACTTGAAAGCCTACTAGACACTATCCTCAATTGTCTAAGGTCTCTTTGTACAAGGGTGTGTTAGAACTAACTGGCATGAGGATACTTTTACCTAGAAGTAAACCCTGACCAAATATTAACATTATCATGGTATTTACTGCCCAAATAAGATCTCTTCATTAGCGTTTACGAGGAATGGTGCACCTTCTCCAAGTGATTTTATCTCAAGTAAGTGCACGAAGCTGAATACTCCACCAGACTAGATAAATTCTTGTCATGGAATCCAGTAAGCCAAAGAGATTACAATGAAATATATACTACAACATATCAAATGGTTAAGTGGGGAGAAGAAACTATGTTCTCAGTTTCTTTGGAAAAACTCATTGTTTGACAGATATAGAAGTTTAATGGAACATTCGAATATCTATGTATTTCATATAGAGTGCAAGCGTTAGCCCCAGCTAGTGGGGCCCTTGATCTCTGAGAACTTCAACTTAAGTAAAATAATATATATATATATATATATATATATATATATATATATAAAGAGTGGGAGGAGAGATACAAATGTGTATGTACATACATATGTAAATATATACATGAAAATGTATTGATATACTTTCAACTACAAAATACATATTAATAAAATACATTAAAACTTCTAGTGAGTTCAATTAATCTTGATCAGTGCAAAAGGCTTTAAAATTTTCACAGAATATATATCAATCGATTGCATGGTTTTAGACTATTAAGCGATTAATATAGATATGCCGTATATATATATATATATATATATATATATATATATATACGGCAGTTTGAGGAAAAGTATGCGACAACATTTGTATTTTGTTCGATAAGTGTTAGTATTGAAAAGTTTCCTACAAAATTTGATTCAGAAACGTTTGTTTTCATAGTTATTGGCTCATGGCACAATTACTGATAAATATACTTCTAAATATCTACCACATACAGTGTTTGAGATAGCGCACTTTTTTCTACATGCATGAGAGAAAAACACAATTCCTGTAACAGTAAAAAAATAACTTGGTTCTGTTTTTGACTAATGTACTAAGCAAACTATAAAAAAATGTCGTCAAATAAACTGCCATACGTAAAAGAAAATATATATGTGCATCATTGTGGATAGACACGTCTTTAATAGTCAATATGTATCATCCAATAGGCATTCTTCGAATATTTACACTTCTTATATCAGGAAAAAAAATACAACAGATAAAAATAACTGCTTCAGAATAAGACAAGAGTGGAATATTACAGCTTCTTGCCTTTAATCAAGAATAATTTTGCAAACACACACACACACACACACACACATATATATATATATATATATATATATATATATATATATATATATATATATATATATATATATATATATATATAAACAACCCGAGTTATGTCTCCATCAACATTTTGTATTTATTTCGAGACTTCTTCTTTTCGTAATATTCCGACTACTTTTTGATTGTATTTGAAAGATTAAAGAAATAAAGACGAAACGTTTATGAATACATAACTCGGTGTGTTCCTTTTTCTTTCTCTGTTGTGTCGCCATACCATTTCCATTTTTCTCATCATATATATCATATATTTATGTATATATATATATATATATATATATATATATATATATATATATATATATATATATTTCATTCAAATACTGTTATCATTTTTGGTACCTGTTTTAAAATGTACCGATATAGCATAACAGCCTTATTTCAAATATAACCACCTCCATAGGTAAAACCCATTAATTCATATGATTAAATAAGCAACTTCTTTCAATAAACTTACCCTATATTCTCCCCGAGAGCTTAATCACCTATATTGTACATTAGGTACGGGCAAAAGTGGCTCAATAAAGATAGGGGAACAGTTTTAAAAGCCGATTTATCATATTTTTTTAAGGTTTTCGACTACTTTTTGATTGTATTTTAAAGATTAAAGACTAAATTCAATTTTCCCGAAGGGAAAAAAATATTTGTACACGTAAAAATAAAAGTAATTAAAAATTTTTTCACGCGAGCTAATCAATTAAGCTAATTTTTTTTTAATTGAATAAATTCATTGTAAAAATCCTCTGAAAGATAACTATTAGTTTTCTGAGTCTATTTCAAAGATAAATACTAAAGTTCTAAGATATTGAATTAAATAAAAAGCAAAAAAATAGCCCAATTAGCCCCGTAAATTGCGGAATTCTACCCTTTATAAAATCGCCACAAACGAAAGTTTTTTAAGCATCGAATATACAGAAAGACCCAAATCTGAGACAGTCGGCAGGCTGTCTGAAAATTACGTAATGTAATTAAAAGGAATTAGGGGTACTGTTTTTATTTCCCCAAGCCGTTGATCCGTACATTCTATTCTGAATGTTTGTATTATTTTTACCCTTTTTTGATTCAGTTATTTTTCTATATTTATGTTTTTCAATTAAAATGTTTTGTTATTTTCAAGATTATGTAAAAATTATGTTACGCTGAAAATTTCACATTATTGCCAACAAGGAAAATATTAGAATCTTACATATAAATATTATGCTAAACCTGTAATTTCAAAAACACCTAGAAATATTTTTTGCAATTATAATTTTTTGTGTGAAAATATTAAACAAAGAACGTTTAGTTCAATGATTATATCGGTAATTCGACAAATTAATTTTCTTTGAGTCATATAGATTTCATTAATACGAACTTTAAGTGGCTTTTTTCGTAATGTTCCTGTATTTTTTTTTTTAATTATTATAATTTACTTACAATGCGTTATTTTCAATAAAAATGTAAATGTAAATCCATGCGTTATTTTTTTACTACTAGAAAGCATAACTTTACTAAATAATAATGCATTTTCACTAAGATTTAAATAAAAATAATAAATTCACTGTATTTGCTGATCATTGTTTTATATATACTGAAAATTTCATTGTTTTATATATACTGAAAATTTCATTTAAATTGGTTAATTTCCTGATTTTGAGTGAATTTGTAAGTAAATGGAGGGGTCAAAATGTTTATGCATTTTGAGCATTGGTATTTATTTTGCACGTACCTAGTGTACACATATATAAAACCCAACATGGTAGATATGTTATACACCCACATTCATTATATAATAAAAGATATACAGCTTCTATATGAGAGAAATCACTTTTGTTCTCCAATTCCCAGTCTCAATATTTTGCACGATTATTTCGCTCATAATGTAACTCTCGCATCCATGTTATCTTAACAATCATCTTCCGTCTTCTGATGATGAGAAGCATTAGTCTACGAAATACAATAGTATAAACAGTTCTTACTTACTCTCCACCCCCTAATTTATGTATCAATTGAATAAATGAATACATCTATATATATTAGTATATATTTTTATATTTTCATTTTCTTTGAAAGCAACACATTTTTTTGTATAAATAAACGTTTTCACATACCTTAAAATTGTAACCCAATATTTTTAATGTAAATTTAAAGTGTTTTAATTAAAAAAATATGTAGGAATTGAAATATATAAGCGGAATATTGCTTTAATGTTTTAGTTGCTTAACGAGATTGCTGGCCTGCGTTTTTCCCAACCAATCAGAATATGGCTAGGTTTGTTTTTCATTGCAGCAATACTAATTTATTTAAACAAATGCTTTTTGGAATATTCCACCCAACATATGTATGTACAACATGATAAGGTTCGTAGCGACAACTGTATTACTATAATAGATTATTATTATTATTATTATTATTATTATTATTATTATTATTATTATTATATTGGACCCAATATATAGTAATGATTTAAAATATTAGAATGAAAGACTCGTGCGCCACCACCGAGAATCGAAATCCAAACGTTTAGCTAACGATTTAATTTTTTCCTTGACGTTAATGCCTGAGATATGAAAACATTTTTGCTTCAAGGTTTAAAATAAAAGAAAAAAACATTAGCCAATAACTATTACGTTGTGTATGCGTATTCGTAATGCTGTCGTGCAACCTTCATTGTTTTATTGTTTTGATACCATTTTCCCTGCCTAAAACCAAAATATAAAGTTTCGCATGCGCTCGAGTACCCTATATATTAAGTTCCATGTCTGTAGAGCATGGACTAACAGAGAAGTAGGCAAAATAGCCAAACAAATATATATATATATATATATGTGTGTGTGTGTGTGTGTATGTATGTATATGCATACATAAATATAAAGAGAAAAGAGGTATGTGTTTACTATAACCCTTTTTTCGAAAATATTAGGCAAGTATAAATCATGTAGAATATGTACATGAATGTAATTGCACGTGATACTTAACTAAAGATGATCATCTCATAAAAAACCCGAAAAACCTAATAAGGATTTAAATAGACTGTTTAAAAGAATATGCATATTAGCTAGATATTTTGCAGATAAATGCAATTCCACGACACGCATATAATAAAGTTGTATTTTCTTTTTAACTCAATTAAAAAAAGACAAAGTAATAGTCAGTTCATACAACTAATCATGATCGCACTTACAGTGTTCTTCATTTCCCGACTAGCAATCATTTCTCTCTAATTAACACTTTTGCTTGAGTGGTGTTTGTTCATTTCCTGGCAGCACTATAAAGTTATGTATGTATGATTCATTTCAACGAATAGAGGGGTAACCAAAGGCAGACATACAAGAAAATAGGACTAAAAAAAAATGAGCTAATCTGATAAAGGGGCGGCCGTGTCCCCCTTTTTCCATGTGTGCCATTTTTGACATCAGCGAATGATGCAACTTCCGATATACGGATCTCTTATTATACTCTCAGGTTCTTATAGGTTTTTTCACTCAATCCATTGACTTTATTTTTACGAACCCACTTCTAATCTATTGCAGTTATAAACATAACAACATCCACTTATCAAGTAAAGTTGATTTCTAATGTACACAAGAATATCAAATATATTCAGAGAGGTTCTAATAGGAAAAGTAGAATTGGTAAGGATCTAAAGGATTTTATTTCATTTTTCTATGCCGACATGTAAGAGGCTAATATTTTAATGGCGTCGCCAGAGAAATAAAGAACACATGAAAACGTCCGTATTGAAATAAAAAATACCAAATAACAACTTCAAACAAACAGAGCATACAAGGTCTCCCTCCTCGAGAGAAACATTTACTTTCACCATGACTAATATTTGTGCAAAATTACCAAAAAATTTCAAGGTGTGGTTATTGAGAAAAGTGCGAACAAACGAAAGGCGAAAGATTTGGGGTCAATTTTACATTTTATAATGCCCCTCTACGATGGCCAACTTAGTTTTCCCGGAAAATCCGTTCTGGCAAAAAATTATTTTCACCATGACTACTGTCTGTGCAAAATTAAAAAAAAACACAAAAAAAACACGTGATTATTAATGAAAGTAGGAACAAACGAACAGACAGACAAATGAACGGACAAATGTACGAACGGGAGTGAATAACTAAGTAAAATCTTTCTTTGTCGGAGGGACTTAAAAGCAACACTAAAGGAAGATGTAATTATGTTTATATGCCTGACCTTAATGCTTGTGCGGTGATAATGGCTTGAATTCTTTTTTATCACATTAAAACCCACAAATTAGGCACTTTGATGGAACATAAGTTGCAAGGATACTACGTAGGGAGGTTCACCAGCAAGATGTATATCCACATGAAACTTGAACTTCTGCATGACAGGATAGGAAACTGGAAAGTACTTGTAGAACAGGCAGGGGGATGCAACATTTCATCGATGCGACAGAGGCTGAAGCTTAGATGACAGTTCAAGACCTACCAGGTTGGCGACTCTCTTTTGAACCTTGTCGAAGAGCGAGAGACTAGTAGCAGATGCACCACCCCAAATATGCCAACAATACGCCATACGTGGGCGAATGGTGGCCTTATAGTAAATTTCTAGCACGATAGAGTGAATCTACCTTCTTCGCAGCGGACCTGGCAATGCTTTCAATGTAATTGATCCAACTCATGTTTCCTGTGAACGTTAGGCCGAGGAGTTTAAAAGATATACTTTCAGATAAAGAGTCTTTGAGCATTGCTATTGGTTGTAGAGAAGGTTTCTTGCAATTATTGAAGGAAACAAGTTTAGTCTTAGCAGCATTGAATATGACAAGTTTGTCCCCATTCCACTACAGATTGGAGGTCATCCTCTACTGTTTCTGCCACTTACTTAGATATGTGTTCATTTGTTTTCCCGTCATGCCTGTTTTAGAGCGTGGTATCATCAGCGTATATAGCCATCTCAGAGACAATTTTATCAAGGAGGTAATTTATGAATACTAGGAATAGTAGAGGTCCACGGATAGACCTTTGAGGCACTTCCGCATTTATATCATATTGTTTAGGTCTACGACCGTCGAGAACAACTTGGATTTTTCTCTTACCTAAAGAGGATTTAATTATGTTAAGTATTCGTCCAGTAATACCATATGATCTTATTTTCCTGAGAAGATCTTCATTCAATACCCTGTCCAAAGCCTTAGATATATCTAGAGCTACCGCTCTACCCTCCCCTGCTTTATCAAGTGAATAGTATATACGTTCAGTGATTACAGTTAGGATGTCTACTGTGGTAGAGGCTTGCTTAAATCCATATTATTGGTCGGTCAAAAGTTTAACATCTGTAAGGTTATTGACTAGAGCTTGGTTAATTATGGACTCAGATATTTTGACGAAAAATGAGAGGAAGCCAATGAGGCTATAATTTTATAGGTCAGTTTATTCGCTAGAATTATTGAAAACTCGTACCACAGAATCTTGCTTTCCAGCAGTCAGGAAAGCAAGATTCATAAATGCATATGTTGTAAAGTTCGGAGAGTACTATCGCTACTTCGGCGGTGCACTATTTGTAGCACAGACGGGATGAGATCAAGTCCACATGCTTTTGAAGTGTCAAGATTTTTTTATGATAGCATGCACCTGAGAAGGGGTGATTTTCAGATTGTTTAGGGTGGTGTCTGTTCGCAAAGGAAAATCAGGGACAGGGTTGTTAGCGGAGTCCAGTGTGAATTTAGAGGAAAACCGACTGGCAAGCATGTTAGCCTTCTCGGTTGCTGAGCAACCAATCTCATTATTGTTGGATTATGGGGGGGATTGTTGATTGCCATTATTTACTGTTGTATATTTTCTAGAAATCACGGGTTCCTAATTTCTGTGCATTTCAATAAATTCTCTCTTAGCTGTCGCTATTTCTTTCTTACAATTACTTCTGGCTTCTATATACTTCTGTCTGTTTTAATTTGACTTATATCGGTTAAATCTGCGGTCCACATGCTGCCTTTGCGCAATGGCAGCAGCAAAATTAGAAATTAACCATTGGAGAGAGTGGGGCTTGCTATAAAATTTCCACGTTGGAACATGTGCTTCAATTGCCGTTTTGAACCATTCAGTGGTCTCATTTACGCACTGTTTAGCAGGAAGAAAAAGAATATTTCCCTATGGTGTATCTCTGATGAGATACCTGATGGCTTCTCAGTCAGCCTTTTTATAATATCTAGTTGTTTTGAGCAATGGAATTTAATTTTTTGCTCTAGAGTTTAGGGCAATGTCAACCATCACCACTGCATGATTAGCGTTCCAAAATGGGAAGTGGACATTCGTTACACAATAATCGGGAACTGTGGTCAGAAACAGATCTAGAAGTGATCCGTGTTGTTCTTGCTAGTCTGGGAAACGGGTTGAAAACGTAACTATCTGTGATAGAGAATTAGATATAGAGAAACTATGTGTTGTGTTACCAGCTTCGTCTCTGTAAGTGGAGAATCCAAACCAGTTGCAGTTGTGAACATTTAAGTCACCAAATACATGCACTTGTGCGCTAGTGTCGAGGGAAAGTGATGTATTTATACTGTCAGAGATTTTGTTTTTTTATGGCGCAGTCCTGAGTCGAGGGAGAGCGATAGAGAAAATAAAAGTAGCCAATGTTATGTTGCATGTTAAGTTTAAAGCACATAAAAGCTTGATCGTCCGATTCCAGTTTTGTTTCCCTTGTCAAGGGGAGGGTGTTTCGAATATAGTCTCCAAGCTCGTACATATGTCAGAGTCCTTACGGCAGATTT
Organism: Euprymna scolopes; assembly: GCF_053919585.1. Lineage (NCBI taxonomy): Eukaryota > Metazoa > Mollusca > Cephalopoda > Sepiida > Sepiolidae > Euprymna > Euprymna scolopes. The sequence goes on from NC_136497.1 coordinate 90,489,142, forward strand.
AGAGATATCCAGGCATGTTAACGTAGTTAGAGGGGATGGAGGAGTGTAGGTTAGTCTCACTAAGTGCTAAGATATCCGGGGTGTGTGTTAGGAGAAATGCTTCAACATCCTCTAAATGAGTTCTAAGCCCACGGATCAAATGAGTTCTAAGCCCACGGATCAAATGAGTTCTAAGCCCACGGATCAAATGAGTTCTAAGCCCACGGATCAAGAGAAGAGGTAAGTTGGTTTTGTTTGGGTTTAATCCTGGTTTAAGCGTGTTTTGTTTTATTGTACTATCATTTTTAAGAGTTTCAGTTAAGGTAAGAGCTGCTGAAAAAGTGGCTATGCAGAATACCAAACATGCAACACAAGTAGACCATCAGCTGACCTTCCATCTACTAGGATTGTGGCCTCAGGATAGCCCTTTGGAGATTAATCCAGGGTCCCTTTCCATGCGCGACATAGCACTACAAACATCCCGATATTATACAACTGTTGATGGAGCAGCCTCTCTAAGCACTACCAAAGAGTTAAGACTCCTGCACTACCAGTCTGGAAGAGCAACCATGATCTGTCAATCCGGTACCCCCAACCAATTGGAAACTGGTCAACTCAATCTACTTGTACTAGCACTATGACATTCAAGCACTCCCAAGTGTCCAATTTAGAGGGATGCGATGTGTCGGTAGTGGGGAAAACGGTGTTCATTCCCTAGTCAGGAAACAAGACCGACCACTTCGTGTTTCTCTCGAATGTCTGTGATTCGCCCTATACGTCTGGCTAAAAGGCAAAGAAGGAGTATGGAAGCGGACGATAGACAGTGCCTATCTACTCCTTACACAGTTTAGGTTCGCAGACCGGTAATTTATTTGAGTCACCAACTCTAGGAAGGTTGTCATCCAAGTCTGGAAAGGCCTCCGTCCCCTTAGATTTAGCTTCAGAAGTTTCCTTCTCCTAGACGGATGACCTGGGAAGATCTACGGGTCTATTAGCACCGAAAAGGTTTTACCCGCGCCTGAGTTCTAATCCAGGTATTTCTGTCATCCAGCATGGGTAGTTAATACTACTGGGTTAGTTTATAAAGGTTATATATCTACTGAAAAGTTACACTCCTCAAAATGATTAAGGAACATTGCTATTTCATTGTTACTGTCTTTATTCATATGTTAGCTTATGAATAGGATAATGCGTAACATTATGACCTGATATTAAGAATTAAACTAAAAAATCGGTGCATCAGCTCTGCATATTTTAGATGGCAGGAGAATTAAGATGTATATCCAATGTAGATACAAGTAACGTCATTTTCGATATGAAGTACAATGCAGTGCAGGTATAATTGGAAGTAAATTATAAGCTATGGCGTATTCCGTATGTATAATTAAGTAAATAGATATATGGGCAGATTTCCAGTAGATGCGAATATATGGAAGTTGTAGGTATTAAGTATGTTTCCACTTCTACTGAAGGAAGATAACTTCATCTTTCGTTTAAGATTAAGAAAGTTGTGTTTTGTATTACAGAGTATCGGTTCAGTTTTTGTATTAATCATTGCAAAACTAAGGAAGAGACTGGTATTGCTATGTAATGTAGATCGCTTGAGATCTAAGTACAGACTATGGCTGATGAATGTCTTAGAGGTAGAAATGTAAAGATGTTAAGCAATAATGACTTTCGAATCGGTCAGCATGCAAAGGTCAAGGGCTGAAAGCTAAAGAGCTAACTCCAAAGGGGAGTGTAATGTATAAGTGTTAGTGGCAACTTGGGGAGTAGAGAAAATTGTTAGTTTTCAAAAGATAGGATTAAACCTACAGAATACAGTAGAGTTACTCATTATAATTTAGAGTTTGAAGTAAAGTTTTGTTAGAAAAACATTTTTAAATTTAAAATGCAAATTAGACAAAGGCAGTCGTCTAGAAGGTAAACTATATATTGGATATGCGTAACAAGTCAAGAGAGGTGTTTGTACCGTCATGAGAGGAACACTTAGTACATGCCGCGTTGGAATTCGTAGTTAAAGGCAGTCATTTAGATCAGGCGAAAGCATTGTGTATCTATTCAGAAATAGTCTTAGTGACGTATCTAAGTTCATTGTATATTTCAGATTACAAATATAATTAAAAGTAAAACATAAACTATATTCAGTGGTTTAATATAGATAGCAAGGAAGCCACATTTTTAATAAAAACGAGCATATAGTAATTGTAGATATTAAGCATATTACCTAATAAAGCCCTAACTTCTAATTTAGAAAAATAAATCCCGGTTTGTGATAAAATCGAAATTTATTTTGCCTAAGCTTTTTATCGCTATTTTACTTGGAAAATAGAAAAGGTGAACAGCGTTTTTGCTCGTTTGAGGGGGGGTTGACGAATTTCAGCTAACGACAAGAGCAAATTTGCAAAACAAGGAAAAATAAAGACATTAAGTATATATATATATATATATATATATATATATATATATATATATATATATATATTTATATTTAAATAAGGGAGTAGTCACCAACAATGTGTATTTTTTAACATTATTTTATTATTCCGTGTCTTGGTGTTTCATTGAGAATTATGTTTGGATCATTGCAATAATGTTTTTAAGTCATTGAAATCGTTTTACGTGCGTTTCAGACGTTCTGTGAAGCGTCCTCGTCAGAAATTATTTGCATTTGAAAATAATTTCATTTGAAAATAATTTCTGACGAGGACGCTTCACAGAACGTCTGAAACGCGCGTAAAAACGATTTCAATGACTTAAACACATTATTACAATGATCCAAACATAATTCTCAATGAAAAACCAAGACACGGAATACTAAAATAATGGTAAAAAATACCCATTGTTGGGGACTACTCCCTTATTTAAATATACATCTTTCTTTCGTTGGAATTTCTTAACCCATTATATATATATATATATATATATATATATATATATATATATATATATATAAACAAAACAAAAGAAAAAATAAATGAGGCAGTATGTTAGCATTTGTTAGGATGAAGATGAATTTTAGAAAACTAACACTTAATGTCTGTTTTAGACACCATGATTTCTAACCTGTTTTGCTTGGCCGAAAGAGAAGTTGACCATATCATTTTTTAGCGGTGGGAGGGTAAAATTTTAAAATTTTATAAATGTTTTATTGTTATGTAGCATATCAGGGGCGGTTTTAAATCCTCGCGGTATGAACATTATGTCGGACAGAAAACAACTGTTCAGTATGTATGCGTACTGTTTATGAGAAGGCAGAACGAGCTAAGATCACAGTGTAGTATCTGTTGTGGTGCTACACTTAGTTAATTTGTCTTTCATCACTTTAAGGGAAACCCTTCTATACTAAGGCATTTTTGTTGCCTAGTGCCAGAATGGCCCTTTTATGGAGCTGGTTTGTATCACATTTTACTTTCGTGGGAAAAACAACAAATAAACGAATAACTGCAATTATACATAAAATAAAAGTGTATCACTCAGTGGCTTATGTCGCTTCATAAGTAATGACTCTTCCCGTTCTGTGTTAAAAGAACTGATCACCCTCTCCTCACTATATGTGTTAAGAAGAAACACTCCATAAGTGTATAAACATATCTCTCCCCTCATCAATATGAATGTCCCCATCCTATCTCTTATATATAACCATCGGCTATGCAACAAAGTGGTTTGCAAATTTTTTTGTTGTGATGACTACATTATTTATTAACGACCTGAAAGTTTCATATCTCTGTTGCAGATATTGACAGTGTGAGACTCTAAGAAAGCAACCACTGTAATGGACGTGCATCAGAAGCGTGAAAGCAATATTGATATTCTCCATGCAGAAAAAATGAACTGATCAATATTCACCGGCGCCTGCCGAACGATTATGAAGCCAATGCCGTTGATGTCAGCACAGTTAGGGGATGGGTTCGTCGATTTCTGAAATGCTGACAAAAGTAAATTGAGAATCTTAGTGACTACGTATAAAAATAAGTTTCGGAGCACAACTGTTGCTCGTTTCCGTAGCTCTTCAGTGTTTTCACTTTTAACTTTCAAAAATATGAAACCTTCTATTTGGAACAATACTCCTTTAATTGCGAATTATTTTGAACCTCTTACTTGCTTACGCCTGATGCGGCTAACACATCCTAACTTTGTGGGTGAAACAAAGGTTTATGCTCGAAATTCCAAACAGATTCCAGAGTTCGACAAAAGGATTTACGAGTTAAACAAGGTACTCCTGAAAAAGATAGGAGATTGCATCGAATAAAGCTTTGTGAAAAACACTCTAGATTAGAAATATAGTCCGAATAATCTCACTCATACTCATACAATAATCATCAATCCTTACCTCAAAAATTCAGAAACGAATTCAAATTGTTGTATCTTTTTATTACATACGTACACACACGATTGTATCAGGTTTACGTTCTTGTTTTGAAAAATAAAAGTTTATTCTGTAAAATTGAATTCACTTTCGTAAATCGCAACTTTCTTACGCTTTTTTTATTATGTTAAACATTTTTGGTCAATACTCTCTCAACTCTAAGTTTGTATCTCGATTCGTTTAAGACGGCGCCATTATATCACATTAGAGGCACCAAAGAACTATGGAGACGCTTAATTAGATTTTTTCTATTACATTTCTATCTGAATTTTTCAGACATTTTCTCCCATAAACCTGACCTTAATTTCTGCTTATAACAAAGTAGTCTTCGTGACGACGCCATTGCATTGATAATACTGACGAATTTTGCGATTCGCTTATCTGGCCTTTCTTTTCTATGAACCTGACATGTTTATCTCGTTTGACTTTTTTAATTACTCGTCTAACCAATATTCGAGTTCGTTGGCGAGAAACCTCTTACTATCTTAACTACTGATTCTGATTTCTAATGCGTTTAGATTTTGTTCTGTTTTTTCCTTTGCCAATTCATCTGTCACAAAATTCATTAAACTATTGGTTTTTCTCTCAAATATAATAGCAGTATTGCTTTTCCTTGAATTCATAAAGGTAACAATGAATTATACCTATTAAATAACCATCTACAAGGATACTGTTGGATTTATTTCGATATCTACCTTTCTTCCATGATGAGAAGTTAGTTCAAGAATTGAGGAGTAGTTGTGTGTGTCTAGAAGCAAATAAATCAAGCGCCGTATTTTTATTTCCCAGACAACATCATTTCAATGGTCTAGGAAATGTACGAAAGCAAATGACAAAGCCCCACCTGAAATTATTTCGAAAAGTAATCCTTTACTCTATAATAAAGGATCAATATTGGTTTTATTTTCTAAAGGTCGTTAGAAAAATAATTAAATTAAAAAAAAACAATTGATAATACTGACCAACTCTATGTGGAAAGGAAAGATGGGGAATAGGACCAGTTTGTATAGAAATCTGTATAAATGACACTAAATACGAATTAGAAAAATACATAATGCAGAACGCCTAAAGAATGATTAATTTAACATGAGATGCTGAAGAACAAAGATAGAAACAGAGGAGATAAGGGATACGACGGGGAAAGAAAAACAGGAAAAGAAAAATGAGAAGAGAAAAATGGGGAAAAATGGGGAAAGGAAAAATAGGAAAAGAAAAAAGGGAAAAAGAAGAAATGGGGAAAATGAGAAAAGTAAAATAGGAAACGATAATGGAAAAAAACATAAACGATTTATAAAGATGACAAAAATATGAGACGAACGAATACATTTTGAAATGACTATAAAAATAAACTTTAATAGAAAAACTGAACCCCTAACAACAACCGTGAAAGATAACGCAATTAGAACAAACTACATGCAAGCAAGGATCGATAAGAGCCGAGGAAACAGCAGATGCAACCTGTGCATAAATAGACGAAACGATAGACCACATAATAAGGGAATTCATCACACTAGACCAAAAAAGAATATAAAAATAAACACGATCATGTGAGGAAGGCAGATTATCCAAATAATTATGCGGACAACTGCATTTTGAACACTCAAAAAATGGTACAAACACAAGCAGGCAGCAGTAGTTGAACATGAAAAGCAAAAAATCCTATGGGGCATCGTTTGTACAAACGGATATACTTATTCGAACAATGGCATCGGATGTCATAATAGTTAACAAGAAGGAAAAGTCTTGCCATGTTGTAGATTTTGCCGTTTCAGTAGACCACAGAGTTAAGATCAAAGTGACAAAGAGTGGATTTAATACAGGCAACTAGTGTGAGTGCCTAAAGGGTTATGGAGGATGGAAAAAGTCAAGATAACTCCATTAATAGTAGGAGCGCTAGGGAGAATACCGAAAAAATTTGAAAAATAGAAGATACAACGGATAACAATAATGAAAACAATCGAAATACTAAAAATAAACTTGGAATGCAGAGACTTATACAAATGAGCAACCAATACAAGCCGGACATATAAAAACTGCTACAGATGTAAAATAGAAATTGACATCATATGGAATCATAAAAAACTGAAATTGTATAATTATAAGTAAATAAGCACTGCGCTTCTGCTTTCCGCTCCCTCCATTTTATTTGTGTGTGTTCCACAATAAAGTGGCGCCAAATTAAATAAGTGAGAGTCAAAGAAAATGGAAAGACCGAAAAAAGAAAGCACTAGCAAGATCTCCGCTGAATTAGTGTAGAAAGGACTATAGGAAAAAAAGAAATAAATGCGATTCATACATAGAAATTAAGTTTCCGACGTTATATTGATATAGATATTTTAGCAATATATCTGGATTAGCATACTGTTCTCATATTTGTAATAGTAGGTAAAAAAAGGCAGCATTTTTTTAACTGATAGTTTCATACAGCAAAGTTAATCGACAGGCATATGAATTGGATGCTTCGGACTTCTCTTCTCATCTTGAGTATAACACTCACAATGTTTCGATCCATTTTACCTCCGACCTTTTCTAGGTGTTTCTTGTTGAACTTGGGATATTTTTATTTCGAACTTATTAATCTGTTCATAAATTCGGACAAAACCCTCGATTTCGTCCACGATGTAACATGCCATCGTTCTGTCTTGTTCTGGTCTGACTAGTTAAAAAGTCCTAAATAATTAACGACTGTATTTTGAGTGTTGCTTGCCGACGATTGAAATTTCAACCTCCGAATTTGTAACTATTATAATTCGAATTTAGCAATACAACTATTCACGGCTCCTTGGGGACAGTTATAGTGTGAATTTTAAGAGTCTTAAACTATTTTTGTTTACTAGATGTAATATCCTATAAGTTTTCAGAATATACCACTTTTTATTATTATATATTTTACTACACCCCCCACACACACACATATATATATGTATGTATATATATATATATATATATATATATATATTTATATATATGTATATGCATATTTATATCAGCAGATGTACCCGGCGTTGCCCGATATTAAACGTAACGTTAAATTTCTTTAAAAATAAAGCAAAAAATAACGAAAAAAAAACGGAAAAAACTGTGATATGTGCATATGAGTATTATGTTTTTTTTTCCTTAAGAATCCACATAAAAAAAAAACTCTGGCTAAGATCGAAACTAAAAACTAAAGATAGTGAGTCAAGTACAAGAACCAATAGGCCAGTTTGACACAATCTTTACAAAGTTTTTTTCACCCTACTTCTTCTTAACATAAAGAAGCTATAATGCGAACAATTCACGCCGGCGCATTCGCGGAACAGTTAGTAAACAGATAAAAATCCGTGCCGCCCACATATCAATTTTTTTTAGTTTTTGCATCTTAGCAACCAGTGTTTTCGGATTAATATGTTTTCCATATGTTTTAGCATCCTATGTATCAAATTTCATGTAAGTAGATAAAAAAAATCCGTTGCGTATATAGGTTGAGGAGTGTCCCACATGCACACATATATTGTCACACATATAAATTTATAGTCGTGGTCACTCAGCATTCAATATAAAGATCTTGGAGACTGTTCGCATTCGGTTGAGAAGGCCTTCTCTCTGCAAACAGAGGGAATGTCTTCATGGTTTGAGCGTGATTAGTCTCTAGGATCCTCGAAATATATCATAAGGTCGCTTTATTTTAATCACTTTTACACTTTTTCCCCATATATAACGGAACGCTACGTAATTTTATTTTAAATCTACATCTTTTCGATTCCCCCTTTTTAAAATCCCTCGAAACAGCTTTGAGAAAGCGAGGGTGAAACCGGTCAGCTGACCTGCCCGTTATTTTTTTCTTCTTGCCCCCTTTTTCTTTATTTTAAAGCACATTTCACTTTTAACTATGAATTATAAAAGACGTCCCTTCATGACTGCGATTTTTACATTTTATACCCCGCAAAGAATCATGATATATATATATATATATATATATATATATATATATATATATATATATATATATATATATGAGAGAGAGAGATAGAGAAAGAGAGAGAGACAGAGAGATAGTAAAATAGTTCATAATTCATAATTAAAAATCGGTTTCAAAAGAAAGAACAAACAAAATCTTCCTTTTTTAATTATAAATTATGAATCATTTTACTCAATATTAAAATAACTCTAGGATATGTATGCCTATTGAGATTATTATATGTCTACAATACAAAGAGCAGTGTTTTCTTTTAATTGTATCAATGCATTTATTAATACATTAAAATAAACTCCGCTGATTAGACTGTTGTTCTAATGTCCTTAATACACCCACACACACGCGCATATATATATATATATATATATATATATATATATATATATATATATATATATATATAAACAGAAACTAACAGGAATAACCCACGATCTCACATTCCTAGGCTATGATCTTAAGCTAGTGCCACCAGGCAATACTTGGAAAAGTAGCCAGTTCTAGAACACGAACGATCAAAAGACG